>NC_061839.1:14688708-14693708 GCF_019202785.1 Penaeus chinensis
TTTAAGAAACATTTTGCCGTTTTCGCAACCGATATCATTATGGACAAGAACTAAACAATAATGTAAGTAAATAGATAATTGGCATCACGAATCCTCACTAATGGTCTGTCATTGACATCGTTTTCTTCCATTCTAACCTTAATTTCCCGCGCTTCCTTTTTTTCATTACTAGCTCCCTCCTCTCTTGATGTGACTTCTATCTCTTTATTTCATCTATTTCTCCCACAGCTGCAATCACACCTTCACTCACTGTCTATTTAAATGAAGACATTTAAGGTAAGCTTGCATGTCCGTATTTGTGTGAGGTTCGTTACTTGTTTACGTGAATAGGTGTGTGTTTGTGTGTGTGTGTGTGTGTGTGTGTGTGTGTGTGTGTGTGTGTGTGTGTGTGTGTGTGTGTGTGTGTGTGTGTGTGTGTGTGTGTGTGTGTGTGTGTGTGTGTGTGTGTGTGTGTTAGAGCTTGTTGAATGTATTCAACTCGTTTCCTTTACTTCTAAATTTAGATTTTGACATGAATAAGCCAGTTTGGCAATGGCGATTGACCTTGTCTGATAGAGGATGCAGGATGATTTCACTTTTTGTGTTTAGATTTTGTTAACATAATTGTTGTTTTGTGTATAGTGTATCACATGAAGCGAATCGCCCCATCCCATATTTCTGCGTATTTTATTTCTGCTGTAAAATCAAGCAAAATCCAGCCAATCCAAGCACTCGCCCAGATGTAAACGCAACCTATAAAGACGCATTCAAGAAACGCCAAGGTCGACTGCAGAGCTTTGCGGACGTTGGCAAGGAGTTGATGGGTATTCATGTTCACCTTTGTAGCGTAATGATTACGTCTCAGAAATCTCCTCCTTGGCAACATCGTAAGATATTCCGGGCCACCCGAGAGGGTATCATGGCCTGAATGACCTGTAACTTGTCTTGTGAAAGTTGTTTGACCGCTGCTTCATCCCCTCGGCTGTACCCCTCGCTCTCTTCTTCGCCTTTTATGTTCCCCTCTTTTCTCCTTCCTCCTTCTTGACCCCCTTTTCCCCCATTTGCCTTCCCTTCTCCTCTTCTTGGCCTTCTTGTTTCTTATTCCTTCTTAGCCCTCCCCCCCCCCCCCTCCCCTTCCTGGTTCTTCGTTCTTCAACTCTCCTCACCCTTCCACCTCTTTCCTCTTTTGTTTCATCCCCCCTTACTCGTCCTCATCCCCCTCTCCCTTTCTCAAAGATCCCATAAATGTATTTCGACTTCTTTAACTTCCTTTATCTTTCTTATTTTTGGAGTTTTCTGTAAAAGTTGATTCACTTCAACTTTCCGTTGAAGTGAATCAGATTGACCCGGAAGTGACGTTACGAAACTATACTTTATATATATATATATATATATATATATATATATATATATATATATGTGTGTGTGTGTGTGTGTGTGTGTGTGTGTGTGTGTGTGTGTGTGTGTGTGTGCATGTATCCATGTAAGTTTTTATGTATATGCATGTTTATGTCTGTATGAAGGTATTATAGATATATTTATGTTTTTATCTCAAGTGTTGTGAGGGTGGTGTGTGACAGTTATTACACATGCAGTATACTTCTTGTATGTATTTATGCATGTATGTATATATGCATGCGTGTGCGTGTGTGTGTGTGTGTGTGTGTGTGTGTGTGTGTGTGTGTGTGTGTGTGTGTGTGTGTGTGTGTGTGTGTGTGTGTGTGTGTGTGTGTGTGTGTGTGTTCGCGCGTCTGTGTGTGTATCACATGAAGCGAATCGCTCCATCCCATATTTCTGCGTATTTAATTTCAGCTGTAAAATCAACCAAAATCCAGCCAACCCAAGCACTCGCCCAGATGTAAACGCAACCTATAAAGACGCATTCAAGAAACGCCAAGGTCGACTGTACCTCTTTGCATCCGTGTATGTAAGTAAGTATGCGTCCATAAAGCAACTAGATGGACACAGATATGACCACGCATACCAGCCAACAGAACCCGAAGAGAAAAATAAAATCCAGACAGCTTAAAGCAACATCAAAGGCGATGAGAAAAGCGAACCTTCACAGAAATCTATAATATCCCTGACATCATTTGTAAGCAAGCCGGTCATCTTACATTAATAGCATGGCGATGAAGTCAGCTTTGGACTATGTATATGGATGGGAGGTAAGACTGTCACTCTGCTCGGCGCATGCTAATTGAAGTTTGTCGTCATGGCGGCCGAAGCGTTAAAAAAAATAAGTTACAGAAAACGGGAAATTTAAAGATATGACGGATAACTTCTTGATTTTGATAATGTAGGTGATTATTAAACTTATTGTTATTATTGGTAATTTTAGTTTTTGTTAGTACAGTGTTCATGTTAGTATGTTAGCATTGATATGATTATTGCAATTGTTTCATCAATATCGATATTAGTACTTTAGTTTTTTTTTTGTTGCAACTATGACAATTCTTCTTACGAGCACTATTACTATCATGATTATTGTTGTTTCCTTATCATTGTTATCATCGACATAATGATAACCGTCACAATTGCCACCATTACCACTAGCATCCACATAGTTTTTAATCACATCATCATTTTCCCTCATATTACCGGGAAATATAGACGTTATTAAAGAGAGAGAGAGAAAATAGGAGAGACAGAAAAGGGAGAGACAAAGAGTAATGGCAAAGGATTTTGAGATTCAGCCAAGGAGAAAAGGGCACAGTTCCTCCCTCCCACGTTCAGGAGAGAGGGGAGAGGATGAGGGACGGGGCGAGAGGGGAAAGAAATCCACCAAGATTACCCCAGCTCGTAAAACGTTCCAAGGTTCGTGACGTCACGCAGGTAAACAACGTTCCGACCGCGGCTTAACGCCATCGACCCCCCCCCCCCACCACCACCACCACCACATTAACACCACACCCAGTGCCCCCTGCCCGACCATCCCGGATTCTGGCTCCGTTTCAAGAGGGGGGCGGGGCGAGGGGAGCGAGGGAGGGGAGGAAGGGGAGGCTGGATGAAAGACTGTGGGCTGTTGATGTTTTTCTCTCGACTCGGGATCTTAGCAACTGTGTCATGCTTAATTTGAAGATACGAAGACAGTCACACTCCCTCGCTTTTGACACAAGGGAGACGAAATGAATACACACACGCATGTGTGTGTGTATGTATGCATGTATCAACGTCTATGCGTGCATACAAACATGTTTGTTTGTGAGTGTGTGTGTGTGTGTGTGTGTGTGTGTGTGTGTGTGTGTGGTGTGTGTGTGTGTGTGTGTAAATGTGCATAGATAAATACATAGATATACCGTACATGTATATGTGTATGTGTGTAAATACACACACACACAGACACACACACACACACACACACACACACACACACACACACACACACACACACACACACACACACATGTATATATAGATATGCACGAGGCACTCACACCCACGTGCGTGTCTGTGTAAGTTCAACCCAAATCCGCGACACAGTGCCAGCAGTACGCGGAATCTGACAACAAAGGATGATTCAATTCATCCAAATTCGGTTTCTGGAGTTGTGTCATTTTTTCAGCTGTATTACCTTCTCGACTTTCTCCTCTTCCTCCTTCTCTTGTTTCTTCTTCCATTTCTAATTCTTTTCTTCTTCTTTACCTTCTTCTTTTTCTTATCTCGCTTTTGAATCGCCCTTTTTTTGGTGAATAGACAGAACTTGAAACATGGAAGAATGTGAAGGTCGGATGATAATGATTGCCTTTATCAAAACAGGCATTCCCTCTTTGTTAAATTCCCGTCAGCCTCGTTAACACCATCCGCCACAGTGACGCAAAAGCCAGTCTTGCTTCTTTTTCATAAAATTGACATAATACGCCAGCAACACCATATGAAAGTGTAAACGCTTTAATTATATCCGTAATACTAACAGATCAAGATGTCTAAGAAGAAATACAAATGATTATATACATACATACACACCTTTTCTTCCACGCTAATACAGAAGCTGTGATTACGCTATAGAATTAAATTAGCGTAAACGAATTAACGCTGGTTGTGACGTCACTGTCGTCATTATCAATAACATGTGCGTTTATATGATGACATAGCTCATTCCATGATACGTGCAGATGTGTGCAGGTGTTTGTAGTCTGTTAAGAGGATATGCGTGGCACACACACACACACACACACGCACACACACACACACACACACACACACACACACACACACACACACACACACACACACACACACACACACACATGCAAACGAACACATACACTCACCCAAGCTAACGAACAAACAAACAAGCAAACACATATATACCCTTAACTAAATGAAGTCGAAAGTCAAATATCCTTCAGTTATTAATGTCAAGCAGGTATAGGAAAGGGATGGAGGAGAAGTCGGGAGGTTGAATGTGTATTGAGGGGAGGAAGAGCATGCTAGCGAGGGAGACAGAGAGAAGTGCTGATAGGTGAGATAGATAAACAGATAACGGGGGGAGAAAAAATATGAAGAGGGATTGGGGGAGTGAAGGGCAAAGGGGTAGAGGTGATGGGGTGCAAAAAAAAAAAAAAAGAGAGAGTAGAGAGGGAGGGAGGCAGAGAGAGAGAGAGAGAGAGAGAGAGATAAAGAGAGATAGATAGATAGATAGAGAGAGAGAGAGAGAGAGAGAGAGAGAGAGAGAGAGAGAGAGAGAGAGAGAGAGAGAGAGAGAGAGAGTGAGAGAGAGAGTGAGAGAGACAGAGACAGACAGACAGACAGACAGACAGACAGACAGACAGACAGACAGTCTGACAGAGACAGAGAAAAACAGACAGACAAAGAGAACAAGAATGCAAAGAGGAGAGAAAGATAATAAAACAAAGGAACAAAAAAGTGTACAGACAGGCAGGCAGACACATAAATTAGCTCCCTACATGCTGCAGAAACTCTCTCATTGCGCCATAAGCAACATCACTTGAGCAGGTAACTGTATATCCACGAGTCAACTTTTTATAGAATCTTGCCTAAGAAAGAACGAAAAATCA
>NC_061839.1:14708708-14713708 GCF_019202785.1 Penaeus chinensis
TTACTGTCATACTAAGCATTCTTATCGTGATCCAACGGATATGCATTCCCGAAGAGGAAAGAGAGACTCATAACTGAGGGAATGAGTCAGAGGAAAGAGGAGAGAAGAGGGCACGGGGGGGGGGGGGAAGAGAAGAGAGCAGAGGGAGGGGGAGAAGAGGGCAGGGGGAGAGGGAGAAGAGGGCAGGGGAGAGGGAGAAGAGGGCAGAGGAGAGGGAGAACAGGGCAGGGGAGAGGGAGAACAGGGCAGGGGAGAGGGAGAACAGGGCAGGGGGAGAGGGAGGAGAGGGCAGGGAGAGGGAGAAGAGGGCAGGGGAGAGGGAGAAGAGGGCAAGGGAGAGGGAGAAGAGGGCAGGGGAGCGGGAGAAGAGGGCAAGGGAGAGCGAGAACAGGGCAGGAGAGAAGGAGAAGAGGGCAGGGGAGAGGGAGAAGAGGGCAAGGGAGAGCGAGAACAGGGCAGGGGGAGAGCGAGAAGAGGGGAGAGGCCAGGGGAGGAGGAGGAGAAGGGGGGGAAGGGGGAGGACGGCAAGAGAACCGGGATATCCTAGCTGGGCGAACTCGGGAAAGTGAACCTGTATGTGGTACGTGTGGGCAGCTTCGTACACCCCGGTTGTATGTGGCAGTTTGTTATGTGTGATTATGTGATATTAAAAGTCATAAAAAATGAAAGATCAACATACGAGCATATGATCACGTAACAACTTCGTAATTACGTGACAGTTAGTGAGCTAATTAATGTTATTGTGTGTGTCTGAGAGTGTGGTATGTATGAGCTTCAAACTATAAGATCGATGTATATTTACATACCTGTAATATTGCGAAATCTAACACGCGAAAACACTTAATCCTTAGTCCTTATTAGTAATGAAAACACGAAACGAGTGAATAAAACATTTCCAAGAAAGCAACAGACACAACTATATTTTTAGTCTCCTCAACCGGAAGCAAAGCGAATGCAGCTTTGTTCTAATCGAATCGAGCGGGACAGGAAACTAACCCGTGGTTAAATAAACTTCCATCCGACAACACCGACAAGCATTATGACAATCTTTAAATAAGCATGAATCTGTTTAAATATACATTTTTTTTTTTCTTTCACGTCGGGCTCGTTCTTGACATTTGTCGAAGTGACATAACTTTTCAAATAACATTCCTTGGAAATTAACGAGTCGATTTACTATTAACTGTTCATATCAAAGCTACTCGCGGCCAAATTTAGCCCCTGAAGCTGCCAGCATCAGTGAGGTGTTTGTAGCGTGGCTTCAGTCTTGCATCAGGGTTGTGGCATCCTCCCAATCATGTGGAGAAACATTGGCACTAATAAGAGCCCCGTGGCATTCAGGCTGGTGTCACATTCGGTCGCTGACCCTCGGAGGGCGCAGGTGAGGAGGGGGAGGGGGGGGGGGGAGTTGCTCGGACAGGGTTGGGTAAGTGACGTCACAGCTGGGCGTGGCCTGACCTGTGCGTGCGTGCGTGCGTGCACTGGGACTTGGCAGTTAGGGTAATGGAAGCAGTAACTACCCGCCGACATGCTAACAGCCATCCCAATTAATTAGAGTTAACGTAATCAAGAGCTTGCCCTGTTATTAAACATCGCATTAGCGGGAAGCAACAAAAACTAGCAACAACAAATTACCGTAAGGGCTTTTACTCGCCCTCTCTTTTTACATATTATCCACAGTTTCCCCTCTGACGGACGCGGCAGTATGTCATGTCAATTAAATAATTACTCTATGGCAAAACATACGTCCGTTAATGAGGCCTTCGCATTTCCTGGTTGTTGTGCTATATTCTGCCGCGGCGACAGGATGAAACCTCATTTAGGTACACGCTGATGTTGACGTTTTACTCACATGTTTGGAGGTAATACTTAGTTTGAAAGGAACATTTTCGTTATTTATAATGCTTTCGTTAGTGCCATACACATTATATAGAAGCACAGGGAATAAATACATAGTAGATATGTTCACTAAAAAGAAAAAAATCATTACTCATTCACAGTTCACAGAAAGAAAACCACCATAGTAATCTCTCAGATCATTTCCTCAGTGAAGACTAAAAAACTTTCAGCCCACACAGTCACGCTTCGGAGGAATACGCCCCGACGAAAGGGCAACTTGAACAACCTCAGGTCACAGGTGTAGGTGTGCAGTTATGAGGTCATGGCTGGTGAGGGTTGAAGGCGAGTTTTTTCTCTTCTTTTCTTTCTTTGTTGCATGCATTTCCCAACCGGAAATGCCCTTTGAAATATTGCTTTTGACTAGAGGGGCAATCCGGATTTACCCGGATTACCTTCTTGTTTTTCGTGTTTCTTTGTGTGTGTCGTTGTAAAAGGAAGTCTGCATTGTAAATGAATACGTAGAAGAATAAGAATATTATTGCATATAGAAAGGAAACAACAGATCATATGGTAGTACTAGAGAGAAAAATCGGCAAATGGATATAAGGAGAGAGGAAAGAAGTAAGAGAGGAAAACGAAGAGAGAAGTAGAGTAAATGACAAAAGAACTGAAGACGATTTAAATAACGGGAAGGGTGAAGCAGGATGGGTAAGGAGAGGATCCGGTCCCTTCCCTTCACTTGGCATTTTCTGGTATACACTTTTTGTTCACGTTTGTTGTCTAGAGTGTATCCAGATTTACGTGAATCTTCTTCAATATTGGATTCGTGCTTAGATAACTTATTTGAAAACTGAGCAGCTAAAGATGAAAGATAGTGATAGTAATCTACGATTGGATACAGGGAATGATTATCTTGAAGAATTTCGTTATGGGGTTATGAAATTTGAAGCTATTAAGGTCTTTCGAAATGTATAATGGTGTACAATTGATGACGCTTCAAGTTATAGTTTATAAGAGTAGCTGTTTTACAAGCATTAGTATTTCTACAGTCTTCTGAGTATTTGTTTTACGTTCATGATTATCACAAGAAGTCATTCTTCATTCATGTACATCCCTATTGCTATTCTCTTGGTTTCACTTCTGCCGAAAAAAATAATAGATGAAAGTCTGTGGTTTGGTCTGTAATCTGTGCATTTAGCAACGTAAATAAGTGTTCGCCAGTGTGCTTGCTTCTCTGCCTGTGAAGTCTGATGTGTAGCTTTTACCTCGCACAAGTTGTTCTACGGACCAAATAGTATGTTAAACATCAAAGACTATTTTAGAGTTCAAGTTTTTGTAAGCTTTCGTGGGTCTGACGGACGATTATCGGCAACCATTACTCCGGTTCTCGCCGCGTCGGGGTAGTGCAGCCCACGAGTGTTTTCCCGAGCGATGATTCACATGAAAATTCTAGTGCCTTGTTTGTTTTTAAGCTTGATTATGCGATTCTCCCACTAGGCGTGCTCACCGAGGCACTTACGATTTTACAAACTTTTACTGTTTCTTTTAGAGGTATGTAAGTGAGTGGGGTGAGTGCAGCGATTCCGGGGTTAGGCAATCGTCGCTTTCATTCCACTGCGCGATCGCTTCCTTTCGTAAAAAGATTAAAGTCGTGCACACACACATGTACACATGTTCACACTCATGCACTTTATATATATATATATATATATATATATATATATATGTGTGTGTGTGTGTGTGTGTGTGTGTGTGTGTGTTTGTGTGTGTATGTGTGTTGTGTATGTGTGTGTGTTATGTGTGTGTGTGTGTGTGTGTGTGTGTGTGTTTGTGTGTGTATGTGTGTTGTGTATGTGTGTGTGTTATGTATGTGTGTGTGTGTGTGTAAATGTAAGTGTAAGTGTAAGTGTAAGTGTAAGTGTAAGTGTAAGTGTAAGTGAAAGTGAAAGTGTATGTGTATGTATATGTATATGTATACATATACATACACATACACATACATCTAATTCAATATGTGTGCCTGTATACACAGCCAGCATGAAGGTAATGGGGCCAAGCACTGCCTCGGGAAACTCCACATGTGTCTCCCAAGCAGAGCTCGCAGCGATCGGCCAGGCAAATATTTCGTCCAGTGCAGAATTTGCCATACGTTGCAAGGGTGATATTTCATTAGACTGTCTCGCTGAGTTTCGTATCGTCTTTAATTATTAGACAGTCAATACACCCAGACAGTAAACACCTTCATATTACCCACGTAGCCCCTCGGATTCCTGTCGTGCGTCACTGCGAGCGTTAGCACCGACGAGGCGAGACAAGGCGACGGCTCTTCGTGCTGTTCATCTTCAGTCGGGGATAAGGATACGTCCGAAGCCTTTTCGGTGACTCCAGTGAGAATAATAGAGAGAGGGAGAGGGAGAGGGAGAGGGAGAGGGAGAGGGAGAGGGAGAGGGAGAGGGAGGGAGGGAGGGAGGGAGGGAGGGAGAGAGAGAGAGAGAGAGAGAGAGAGAGAGAGAGAGAGAGAGAGAGAGAGAGAGAGAGAGAGAGGGGGGGGGGAGGAGGAAGAGACGGAGGGAAAATAACGGAAGAGACAGAGAAGAGTGAACTGAGGGAGATATAGATAAATAGATGAGGATGTGTATAATAAATATATTTACATATGTATATACATACATATATATATATATATATATATATAGAGAGAGAGAGAGAGAGAGAGAGAGAGAGAGAATATATCCATGGAGGGAGAGAGAGACCGAGAAAGAAAGAGACAAACAGCAGACACGTAAACTGAATAAGGGAAACAGAAAGAAAAAACACACAGAGAAAGCTAAAAGAACACCAAAGGAAAGGAATAAGAAAGCGTAACAGCCACGTTGTGTTACTAATCCTCATAATCGGCAAAAAGCCCGACATATGGAGATCGACGTAAATCTCAGGAGGCAGCGATTTGGCATGCGCTGTCACATCCTCAGAACAACTCCAAAGCCGCCAAGATTTACACAATTCTTGGAACTTTTATTATTTGCAGCAGGGAGTGTGTGACCAGAAGTGTGTATAATTATTATTATTACTATTATTATTATTATCATTATCATTATCATTATCATTATCATTTTCATTACCATTATCATTATTATTATCATTATCATTATCATTATCAT
>NC_061839.1:14716208-14718708 GCF_019202785.1 Penaeus chinensis
AGGGGCGAGAGGGAGTAATGGAGAAGGAGGGAGAGAGAGGGAGAGAGAGGGAGAGAGAGAGAGAGAGAGAGAGAGAGAGAGAGAGAGAGAGAGAGAGAGAGAGAGAGAGAGAGAGAGAGAGAGAGAGAGAGAACTATGCTTAGTTATGCTCAATATGATATGACCGTTATTATCATAACAGTATCGCCATTAGCATGATCAGCGAATCACGATCAACTTGATCCTCTTACTATGATCGCATAAATAATCTACTGAGAATCATCACGAGTTATCATGAGTTATCCGCGCTCTCATTCACGGTCACATAGGATGAAGACATCGTCATTTAACGAATTCTACCTTGAACAGAACGCTATAACGTCATCCTCCAAGGATTAGCCCGCCATTTGCCTTTCCGAACGAGTTGTCGTAATGAGTCCCATTCCCGGTCCACTTGATTTCTCCTTCACGGTTTTCCCCAAAGGCGAAGGATTCCCCGACGCTGGCGAAATTCGGCGACGTGGTAACGCTGCTTCGTTCCACCGACGTAAATGTCTTCGCTGTAATTGGAGCCTTGGCGGTGAGTCGAGCTTCCTGTGCGGACCGGCTGGCGATTGTTGGTGGAGCTGCGGAGCGCGCGGGAATACGGACGCGGTGTGTTCGTGACGAGGATAAATAGGGTTAGGGAGGGTTTTCATCAACGGCCACGGGATTTTAAATTTTGTTCATTTGATAATTAAAAAAAATAATAATAATTGGTGCTACGGTTGGATGTCCATTGTAATTCAGGAACATAAAAAAAAAAAAATAATAATAATAATGGTGAATCGGAGCTTTTTTTATACAAACTACCGGATGGTTCGATGCTTATGGTCCGTACTTACATGACTTGGCACTTTCTGTCACCATCATAATCCTTATATTCTTCTTTACTGCGAGTATATATTTTTTTCATAAGCTTCCGGAAAGATGATAGAGAAGGACAAGACGAAGGCTTTAGAGGATGCAAAAATATGCTGCTTCAGTCGCTCTCTGATGGATTGGCCGGCGCCCTTCACAGTCCACGGATGAGTCGCCCGCATAGAAGATACATTGCGGGCTTGGATGATTGTAGGTAACTTATTCGTGTGTGTGTGTGTGTGTGTGTGTGTGTGTGTGTGTGTGTGTGTGTGTGTGTGTGTGTGTGTGTGTGTGTGTGTGTGTGTGTGTGTGTGTGTACACGTGTGCGCGTGTGCGTGTGCGTGTACGTGTGAGAGAGCAAGAGAGGCATAGCAAAAAGCAAGAATCTGAATAACACTACATTAAAAAGAAAAAAAAAGTCTCTCTCCTCACACTACTCTGCAGTAACGTTTTAGACACCGCAGCCCCTCCGCCCGGACTATCTCTGAACATCATGAGCAATGCAGGATCACGTAATTGCACAATAATTCACCTGCACTGCATCGCACGTACATGTATCAGCTCAAAGTACTTAGGAACATCCACGCATTCCGGCTTATCTTCTTTGATCGATTTTGTTCATTTATTCTGTTTTGAACTCGGTCTCTTGCGCTTTTTTTTTTTTTAATATTGAAAAAAATAAGACAAAAAAATGCAACGTGTCATTGCATACAGTGTTGCCAAGTCGCATACATATACAATAAAAAAAGAGATACACAATCATATTGGAAAAATATGGAAATGTAAGGAAAGATTAAGCGAGAGGAAGACGGAGGGAAATGGAGCGTGGGAGAGAATAAAAGAGATGCACAGAGAGGGGAAGAAGTAGAAGAAGAGCAAAAAAGTGGACAGAGGAGAAAAGAGGGCGTGGCAAGGTGGCATGATGAGCGAACCACTCCGCAGAATTACAGTACCTGGAGTGGAGGGGAAAGAGTGGGAGAGAGAATGAGGGAGGAAGCGAAGGACACGAGAGAGAGAGAGAGAGAGAGAGAGAGAGAGAGAGAGAGAGAGAGAGAGAGAGAGAGAGAGAGAGAGAGAGAGAGAGAGAGAGAGAGATAGGGAGGGGGGGGTTAAAGAGAAAGAAACAGGAGGAGAGGTGAGAGGGAGGAAGCGAGGGAGACAAGAGAGAAAAAAAAAACGGGAAAGGCAGGAAAAGTAAAAGGAAAGAAGTGAGAGAAAGAGAGGGGAGGGGGTAAAAGAGAGGAAGAAGGAAGAGGGAGGAAAGTGAAGATAGAGGAAGAGAGGAAGGGAACGAGGGAGACAAGAACAGAGAGAGAAGATAAAAGAGATAGAGGGAAAAGAGAGAGGAGGTGAGAGGGAGTAAGAGGAGCGAGCGAAGGAAGGGAGACGAGAAAGAGAAAAGGGGAGTAGGAAAGTGTGGGAAAATGAAGTTTGGGAACGAAAAGAGAGGAAAAAAAATGGAGAGGAGAAAAAGAGAAAGTTTGACACGGAGAGAAAGAGAGAGAAAGAGGGGGAATTAAAAGAGTAAGAAAAGAGGGTGAATTGCTTAGAGAAAAAGAGAGGTGTAAAAAGGCAAAAGACACTGAAAAGAGGAATAGGAGAACATAGCAATGAAAGAGGG
>NC_061839.1:14728708-14731208 GCF_019202785.1 Penaeus chinensis
TTATAAACATCTATATATACACTCCTGTTACGAAGGAGTTTTATGGAGCGGTGTGTGGGAGGTAAATAAAATTAGTTACAGTAGGAAAAAAAGTTAAAAATAAATAAAAGAAAAAAACAACTAATAATGTCTTATTCAGAATTGGCGAAGGGTGGATGAGCATTCAGATAAAGATAAATAAAAAAAAGAGAAGGCAAAGGGGAAACGAAAATGAACAAACTAACAAATAATCAATAAACAAGGGAAGAAAATAAGACTGAACGACCTTCAAACGACTCATTCGTAAGCAAAGGAGGAAGGACGAAGCATCATATCATCATCCTACGTGATAAGCGTAACAAATTATATACATAAAAAAAAATAACAGTAAGAACGGAACGGAATAACCAGGAAGAGCAACGTAATAATAGAAAAATAATCAACAAAGAAAAAAAAAATGAATGAAAATGAAAAAAAAAAATGTCAACAGTAATTAGAAAAAAATATTTAAAAAAAACAGAAATACAAATCACCTCCATAAAGAAAAAAATAAACATACATACATACACACATACATATACATACACACATATACATGTATACATATCAACAAATAAAACAAAAACATAATTTAAAAATCCACAAAAATGGAAACAGACCTTTTATTAACCACCTGAGCAAGGATCCTCATAAACACAGTCACCTACGTAAGATTGTTAAAATATTCTCAGACAGGTGTTTTAGTGACGCATCAAACACGTCCTTGTTATAAATCTCCTTCTTAACTAAACTAAAATGAAATTCTAATGGCAAAGGATATGCTAATAGAGAAAGAAAATTAAGAGATAGATAAAGAAACAATACAAGTACAGATAAAACTGAGGAATGAATAAAGTAAACAATCTTCCCACATGTTCTTAGGGATAATCATGCTATATGTATTCCTCGGAGTTTTAGATATCAAATGTTTATATTCTAGATTAATTTGCGATATGAGGAAAATACGACTGTAAGTCATATAAATGTTACGATGATAAACATATATATGCAATGATACAATACGTCTCTCTATATATTTATTATATATATTTAAAATATATATATATATATATATATATTCTATTTTTATCACCCATTCACTGACAGTCAACATTCGTATAAAGATGGGCATGTCATATACATACATACATACATACATACATACATACATACATACATACATACGTACATACATATAAAAATATAATTATATATATATATATATATATATATATATATATATATGTCTGTGTGTGTGTACATATATACATATATAAATATATAAAAATATGTGTGTGTGTGTGTGTGTGTGTATATACATATATGTATATATATATATATATATATATATATATATATATATATATGTATGTATATATATATTCATAAATATATAAATATATAAATATATACATATATTTTTTTGAAAATATAAGCAAATAAGATTCATTTCTTATCTCTTTAAAAATACACACACACAAACACACACACATATATATATAATATATATATAATATATATATATATTATATATATACATATATATATTATATATATACATATATATATATATTATATATATATACATACATATATATATATATTCATGAATATACAAATATATAAATTTATCTTTTTTTAAATAAAAGCGAATAAGATTCGTTTCTTTTCTCTTTAACTTTCAGATGAAGCACCAGCTGATTTTTGCTTCTACGCACGCAACTAACCTGTTCTGCCTGAGGCAAAAACAGTAAATTCTTGTCAGATGTGCATAAGTTCTGTCAGTTATACTATTGTCTCTTTCTCTTCCTCTCTCTCTCTCTCTCTCGTTTTTTTTTTTTTTTTCTTTCCTCCTCTTTCTACCTGCCTGTCTATCTATATCTCTATCGCTTTCACTCCACCCTCCCACTTCTTCGCTATCTGTCAGTCTGTCTGTCGGTCATTCTGTCTATCTGTATGTCTGTCTGTATGTATGTAAGTCTGTCTGTCTGTCTGTCTGTCTTTCTCTCACTCTCTTTCTCTCTCTCTCTCTCTCTCTCTCTCTCTCTCTCTCTCTCTCTCTCTCTCTCTCTCTCTCTATCTATCTATCTATCTACCTCTCCCTCTCTCTATCTATCTCTCCCTCTCTTTCTATATATCCCTCCCTCTCACTCTATCTATCTCTCCCTCTCCCTCTATCTCTCCCTCTCCCTCTATCTCTCCCTCTCCCTCTATCATTCCCTCTCTCTTTATCTATCTCTCCCTCCATCTCTAAATACCTTTCCTCTCTCTCTATCTATCTCTGTCTATTTATATCTATTTATCCCTATCTCCCCCTCTCTCTCTCGGAGACAACAGGTTACATTGACTAGGCTATGCATAGGATATCAATACACTATACAATATGTACGGGATGCAGTTTGGGAGGCAAAACCTCTATCACCACTGCAAGTTGTACAAGGCGCCCCTAAGTCGCATTATCTTACCTATTACTTACTCTGCT
>NC_061839.1:14776208-14778708 GCF_019202785.1 Penaeus chinensis
ATTCCATTTATTTATTGGTGTTAATCAATTAATGTTTTAAAATTAGCCCAGTTTAGCTTTAAACACATTTATTTACTGAAACAGTGTCTCATGTGCTTTATAGGAACATTACATGCATGTTGTAATTGTCTGCAAAGGTTCTTAGAACTCCTTTTAATCTTTAATTCAGACAAAAAGCATAAGTACTTGTTAATTCTATATATATTCAAAATTACATTAAGTATTTGCTGTATTAGGTGACAGAAGTAAAGAAAAAATCATGAATACTAACAAATTAATTTAGGGGGGAAGTCAACATTGTTTTGATGTTATAAGAGAAGGTAATGCAGTGATACAGTTCCACTTTTACATTTTTTTTTTATCTTGTTTACTTTTCTTTGTTTAGTAATTTTGTTATTCCTCACATTCACTTACAAAAAAAATTCACAGCAGACAGGTGTACTAAATAGCTATTAGCAGGTATCACACGTTTTAGTAATTTATTATATCTTTGGCTTTACCATCATGGGATGACAGAGTAGTAAATGAAGGAGAGGGTAATTCCATTTCCTTATCTTTTTAGGTTTGTCTTTATATTTCTAATGTTTGCTATTTATTCCTTGCAAGAATGTAGCTGAGACTTACCAGAAAAGTATAATAGGATTTTCAGTTTTTTACTCTACTACAACTACAGTATTTTGAGTTTTCAGTACATAAAATGAGTTTAGTAATTGGCATGGTTTGTGATTTGTTTCACATTTTTTTAAATTATAGAACTATAATGGCAAACTGACTGCCTCAGAAAACCATTTTCTAACAATGAAATCACAATTTTCATCTGTCCCAGACATGACAAAAATTTGCCTTTCTTTCATCTTATGGTATCTAGTGTTTGTGGTTAGGTCTGTGATGTAGAGTTGTGAATAAGTTAGGTCTGGTGTTTTGACATCATGGCAAACACTTTCATTCTGACCAAATCTGTTGTGTAATACATCTCCCAGCCAATCAGTGACTGCAACAGGCCTAGGAGCCAGTTAGCCATTCACCTACAAACCTTTTTCAGCCGTGTCTGCCATTGTTACTTATTTTTAGAGCATGTAAGAAAACACTTGTAATAATGAGCAGTTGCCATTATTGATTTACAAATACCTATGAATATGGAGGAAAAAATGAAAACGTTATACCCTTTTCAATTTCTTTGCATTTATGTTTTGATCATGAATGCATAAAGAATCCTTATTGCCACCTTCATCTGAATTGGTAGCTTTTCCCATATTTGTAGAAATTCATTAGATTCTAAACAAGATGTTCACTTTACAAGCAAGCAAAACTTATACATTGGTTGCACAAAATTTGGTATTGGCAAGATCACTTTTTTAACACTCGTCTTCTATTCTTAATAGATTAAAAGGACAGTAAGTTTTTTGATATTAGGTATTTCAAGTTGAATATAATGAATGATAGCTGTGTACACAAAATTATAGTTTTGGAGGTTGTTCTTTATATTGTTAGGTATATATTTTATTTAGGGCATTTATTTCAAAAGAAATTTATGGTGTGTGAATCAGACATTACAAGTACTGAAATATTTCAAATTCTTACAAGTTTACAATAATCACATGTTATTGTTTTGGTTTGTTGAAAAATTAGTTAGCTATATGAACTGTGAAGCTTTTAAGCAACCTGTTTAGGGAACACAAACATTGAACCTTTGCTAAACCTTTGATTTTAAACTCCATAATGGTACTAACCAAACATTGAACCTTTGCTAAACCTTTGATTTTAAACTCCATAATGGTACTAACCAAACTTATGGAAAGATGTTGCAGAGTCTGATACAAATTTGTTTATATGATAAGAAATTGATTCAGGATTTCTCCAATGTGTTTAGCATGAGTGAATACAGTTTATGAAATAAGGTTAGCAAATGCAGTGATTGTTCCATTGTGCCCTGTCTACATATTATTTTTCTTTCTATCACTGAATGGTTTGTCTTTATTCACTGGTATATAGGTATAACAACAAAATTATTGAAACTTGAAGAGAAATGGCAATGTAGCCTTTTGAATGAAACAGACACACTGGAAATTATCTGTTGGCAGTTTACTATGTGACATTTCTACAATTGATCAGTCAGAGCTCTTCACTTGTTGCTGTTCAATGTTCTTGTTATTGGTTTTATGCTCTGATACACAATAAATATCACACTGTTTTATTTTTATCAGAGAAATAAATGTTCAATTGTATACCACACGTATTTGATGATATGTTGTTAGGAACTTCTCTGACTAACACTTGGTAAACATAAAGAATGCACAAATGAAGTCTGTTATCTCAAGCCAATAGGGGAGTTAATCTAATATCAGGTAGGAGGAACTCAGCCAATAGCTGACTGTCATTACTTAGGCAGATTTGCTTTGAGAGAAGGATAGGCAACCAATGACATAAGAGATCTGTTTGAAAGAGGAAAGTTTAAAATGGAAGAGGCTCTGGATCAAAAGCTGAAGACCTTTTTTATTTT
>NC_061839.1:14788708-14793708 GCF_019202785.1 Penaeus chinensis
GTTACTGTCATTGCACAGAATTATGGTCTAACTAGAGATATTGTGTGGAGTTTACTTAACCCATTGGCGACGGGTGTAGAAAACTAAAAAAAAAATCTACACTCTGGCGAACCACGGCAACGCGCTGACTTTGAGCACGTGAATTTGGTATATCAAGCCGAATCATTGCCTCGGGGCGCTTTGGCGCGCCGCTACGGCGGACAACCGCACGCCACATTTCGAGCGTATTGTTATGACGCCTATAGGCGTGACCTGTTGGCAATGGGTTAACAAAAATGGTGTATTACTATGTTGATATAGCTTGTATAAAAATCTTGGAAAATGGCAAAACAAAAAAACATATCTGTGGAAAAAGAGCTAATATCATTACAAACAGAAGGCAAGGAGTCTTGCATGGGCCTCGCCCAAAGCTAGTTGGCACTCAAGTAAGCCTAATGCATGGATTTTGTTCCATAAGTGAGCTGTGAGGCACCCAGATCCAACAGGTTAACTTATACATTTTTTTCAAAGACTTCAATAATTGGGATTGTATTTTACCTTTGAATGAATTACATGAAATTGAGAGGAATGAAAAAGGGAGAATAAATATTAACTTGAATAAGTTTTTAAAAAATACAGTTTAGTTGTAGTTCTTACTGAAAGTTTGAATGTTAACGCTTGCTTAGGAATTGTATATTTAGAGACATCTTTTAGTATCTCAAATTTTCCAACATTCTTTTGATTATGCAGTTATGTGGATGATCTTTATATCACATTTGTATTATATTTTGAGAGTGGTATTTGGAATGATACTGTAAATGGCTGTACCCCTCTAAAGTGACTGATATTGGACTGCTTTTAGAGATTTCTATTTTTGGAGAGAAAGTTCTAAAAAAGAGATGGTTATGCAAGATGTCAGAATAATGTTTATCAAAGGCTTTCATCAAATTACAGATCCACATACATGATTTTCCTATCATTTGTTTTACAGTCTTCAGACTTGCAAGCAGCTTATCCACCTTTCATCAACTACTTTGAAAACATGAAGGAAATGCTTCAGAGAATTTCCATCGAACGACCCAGATTTCATGCTTTCCTCAAGATTGCGCAGAACAAACCAGAGTGTGGGCGGCAGAGCTTCCAGGAACTTTTGATTCGGCCGGTGCAGAGATTACCATCCATGAGCCTTCTTATTAATGGTTTGTATCTTAAGTTACTAAAAAATTAATTTGTGATGTACATAGTAATATGGAAATAGCATAAGAATTGTAAGTGATATTTCATCAAAAAAGCCCTTAATAAATGTTTCATGTAGAATATTTTACCTGCTCATGTTGTGTGGTGTTGATACTGGCCCAATTGCCATGTGAGGTTGAACTAGCTCTAAGTTTTGTGTTCTAAACAGTTGTTTGCTAGTTTGTTTAGTCATTGATGAGATGCAGCCCCACTAAAGTAGGCTCAAAATCTTGCTTTAACCTCATTTTCTATTAAAAAAAAAAAAAAAAAAAAAATGAATGATGCACACTGTAGGGTAAAAGGAGGTTTCCCATCTCTCTGATTTTTCACTCAGCAGCTGAATGAGCAGGAATCACAGTTCATGGCTTGGTATAGTGTGTAGAAAATCCTTTATGAAAAGTTTGAGCATGATGGGAAACTTTTACTTTATTTTATATAGGACGTGCTTCTTTACAGAACTTCCGGATATTGGCAGGTCATCTGTTCTAATAGTAGGATAATGCACTTGATACTTATTTTTATGAAAGTGTCAAGTACATATAGCAATGTCATTTTTACACAGTGTTCTTACTAAGTTGGTCTTTTTCTTCTCTTAACAGACATCTTGAAACATACAGATAAAGCTTCCCCAGACCATGCATCTCTAGAACAAGCTCTTGATCAAATCAAGTCTGTTATGACATATATTAATGATGACAAGAGAAAAACAGAAGCCAAATTAAAACTCTTCGAAATCCACAACGATATTGAAATGTGTCCTGTGAGTACTGGATAGAATGTATTTTCTATTTCATTTATTTATTTATTTATTTATTTATTAATTTTTTAGTAAATTTTTTTTTTTTTTTTTTTTTTTTTTTTTTTAATATAGCAATTTTTTCATGATGATAATACTTAATGATAACTACCATTTTTTTTTCTCTGATTTTTAGTCGTATTTGATTATTTAAATAGTTTATATTATTCTTTAAAAGTAGTCTGATATTACTAATTAGCATTAATTCTTTGCAGCCTAACTTGGTGGCATCTCATAGACTGTACTTGAGCAAGGTGGATGTCACAGAGTTGAGTGACACGTGTAGTGGTCGAGGTGACACCCTCACCCTCTTCCTTTTTAATGATGTCATGGAAGTGAGTGTCATACCATGCCATTTGATTTTTAAGCTGTTTACATGATTTACATGATGCTAGTGAGATTTACTATAGTTTACTCTTTTTCTCATTCTCAGCCTCATCCTTTTTCCTCTTCCCTCTTTTCTTTTCTTTTCTTTTCTTTTCTTTTCCTCCTGTTCCTATTCCTCCTTATCCTCCTTTCCTTATTTACCATACTCAGCACAAGTATTTTTCCACCAGATCTGCAAGAAGAAAAGCAAGTACAACAGCATCAAAAGTCCGAGCAGAGCAAATCTCCATGCTATTAAGCCTATCAAAACTTACAAGCACCTGGAGATGATGAACCTGGCCCATATCAAGAGAATTGTTGATATCAGAGAGACAGAAGGTGGGAAGAGAGAACCTTTTGTTACTGTGAAGTTTGGAGATGTATCTGTAGAAGAGTTTGAAAGTTATTTTATTTAAAGTTTTTTGAGATAGTTACATATTAGTTTATTTATATTAGTGAAGGGAGAGTTCTGAGTATTTTATTTGTATGATTAAGTTTTGGAACATTTTTAACATTTTGTCAAACAGCAGTGAGAGCATTAATTAACTAATGGGTAATTAGACATAAAAAAACATATTAGGATGTTGTAAAAATGCTTAAATAGAACTTGGAAGGATTAAATGTAATAAAGTTTGTCACAGATGTATAGCTTTCCTTTGAGATCCACTTTAGAATAACCACCAGCTGGTCATGTAACTTTGTTCTCTTAAATACCTTGATAGTTTTGAAATATATGAATCCTGTGTGGGAATTCTTATTTAGAGTGCTAAGTTGAGAAATAGATATGTGCAAAAATCATGAGAAATTTATTTTTTATATTTACTCTTATTTCTTCACATTTATAATTTGTCTAATGTATTGACATATATATAGCCCAACATTTATTACAAATCGGGATACAAATTTGAATTAAACTTTTTTTGAGTGTGACTGATTGTGACCTAGTTATAGCTGTCACTTACCAATGCTATTTACTAATTGCCTTTTCTCTTTTTCTTTTTCTCATCCTTCTTTTTCTTCTTTACTGTCCTCTTAATCTTTCTCCTTTTCTTCCTCTTTTTGTCTTCTAACAGAATGTCACAATGTTTTTGCTCTAATCATTCGAGCCAACCAGGAGTTCAAGGAGCGTCTTTTTACCTTCGCACTCATGCCTGACGACACAACAAAGGCTGCTTTCCTCAAGATCCTTTGTCGAACTGTTGCCAATGTTGTGTGTAGGAATGATGTGGTAAGTTATTTAAGCCTTTCTGAAAAGCAGTAACCTGTGTTAATTACTTCATCTGTGTAAGATGTATTTCATGGTCACTGGTATTTTTAGTTTTGTCTCATAGATATGAGAAGCAAAGTGAAGGGAGAACTTGTGTGGAATAAGTCGTTTTTTAATGAAAATGTAATTAGAATATGATAGG
This sequence comes from Penaeus chinensis, assembly GCF_019202785.1. NCBI lineage: Eukaryota > Metazoa > Arthropoda > Malacostraca > Decapoda > Penaeidae > Penaeus > Penaeus chinensis. Next base: position 14,792,495 of record NC_061839.1, read on the forward strand.
TACATAGGCCTTAAGGTATATTTAAAGTTTTGATAAATTTTTAAAGTTCTGTTAAGGAAGATAACACTAAATTAAAATATTTGTAATTTTTTCCAGGAGAATTTCTTGGTTTCAATGGATCCACACCATTTAGACATAGAGACCAGTGATGTCAGTTTAACCAATGCTCTCAGCAAAGCTCTCAGGTAAGAAAAATTATTATATGTGTTTGTGTGTGGAAGTTTTAGCTCTCCTTTATTATTATAATGAAATATTTTTTGAATGTTTAGCGACTTGGATAGTTACACATCTTCCACTTTAACTGATTTCCTTTCATCTCCCTCAGATTTGCCACACGGACTGGCAGGAAGGTGAGCCGTGCCTTCAGCTTTAACAAATCCCCCAGTAAGTTAAAGCGAGCTGTGTCAACCGTGATGAGCCCCTTCGGCACGCTCTCCCAACAGTCGTCCATGAGAGGAGCAACGAGTGTCAACAACCTGGCTGTGAGTACTAGAGCACATGACAGGAGAAAGCTCTCATTGCTGTACTTTGGATCTCTGATGATAAGTGATGCCTTGAAAAAGTTCATTGATGATAGCCACGGTGGAATTGGTTAGGCCATGTTTGCCACCATTCATTTCTGGAGGGTTGTGTGAGAAACAACAGAAATATTTGCTCAGTTGAAACAGTTGACTAGCTTTTACTTGTTGCTGTTACTGTCATCATTACTTTTTTATTATTTTTATTATTATTATTATTATTATTATTATTATTATTTATTGTATTTATTATTGTTTATGTTCTTTTTTTTTATGAATAGGATCTTGTAAGCATGGATGGACAAATGGGTGTGTGTATGAGCTTGCTTGTGAGAGTTAGTATGGTGTACTTATTTATTAACACCCACAAGTACAGTATGTTTTAGTAGTTGATGTTATTGTTATCATTATTATTATTATTATTATTATTATTATTATTATTATTACCGGGTATTATTATTATCATCATTATAATTATTATTATTATTATTATTATTATTATTATTATTATTAGCAGCAGCATTATTTCTATTAATGTTATTATTATAGTTCTATTTTATATAGGAGCTTCAGAAAATGATAGAGGGAAAAAAAGGGGAAAAAAAAAATATATATATATCTACTGTAACTGGTGTCAGTCTTGTATTAGCTTGTATCTAAAGTTTGGTATTGAGGGTAGGCAGTAGTAATTAACAG
>NC_061839.1:14798708-14801208 GCF_019202785.1 Penaeus chinensis
ATTACTCTCAAAGACACAGGAGTTATCAAAACTAGAGAACTTGCCTGGTAGGAGAGAAAGTTTATTATTTTTATTTTCATTATAATTATTTTTTTTTTTTTTTATGCATACAGTCTGACTTATCTCTGAGAATGTAGAAAAAGTGAATGGATTAATTTATAAATTTGATAATCAAATGGGATGTAGTCTTTTATCAATCAGAATGGAGATGTATATGTGTATGGAGACCGGACGATCATTTCAGAGACCTTTAGTTCATTTACAAAATTGTTATGTAGATGACATGTAAAGTATACATTTGATAAATTCATCTTGTATAATTCTATGTAATACCACCAGTAACTTTATAAAATTGAAGATTGTAAATGAGGATGTACCAGATAGTCATTAAACAGAAATGTGGTTATAAGCCAGTGGCAGATTTTCATATTTCATGTTTTTTATTTTTATATTTTTTATTTATCCATTGCATGTTTTATGTATTATTATTATTATTATTATTATTATTATTATTATTATTATTATTATTATTATTATTATTATTATTATTATTATTATTTATACTTGTAAGTTCATTTGAGAGTATATACATAGAATAGAAGAGAATGAGGTGCAGTTGATTTAGTTGAGGAAGGGCAAACCTACGCCCAATATAAGCAATACATTTCAAGCATGCCAAATAGGAATTTTTCCCACAGTATTGTGCCTGGTTTGTATTTATTCATTTTTGTAATTTTTCTAACCTGCTTGTAGCTATAAAACCAGTAGCATAATTAACAATAACTCCCCCCTTTACACCGCATCATCCTTTCAGTATTTATATATCTACACAAATTATGGCAGCAAAGAAATAAGAAGCACTAATCAATTAGCACAGACACATCTCTTGGACAACTGTTAGCGTGTTAAGGCTCCTAACTTTAGATCTGGCACAGGAAGGGTCTGTCATTCTCACTAGAAAAATTACGACATATATCAGACAAGCTTCATAACAGACATTCATTAATAAACCAACTGCTGTAGCATGTGTCACTTGAGAAGGATGTCTTCGCAGTTACTACTATTTAAATGTGCTATTTCTCTGTTTATTTTATTTGTTTATTATTATTGTTGTTATTATGATTATTATTATTATTAATATTATTATTATTATTAATTATTATTATTATTATTAATATTATTATTATTATTATTAATTATTATTATTATATTATTATTATTAATTATTATTATTATTATTAATATTATTATTATTATTAATATTATTATTATTATTAATTATTATTATTATTTATACTTGTAAGTTCATTTGAGAGTATATACATAGAATAGAAGAGAATGAGGTGCAGTTGATTTAGTTGAGGAAGGGCAAACCTACGCCCAATATAAGCAATACATTTCAAGCATGCCAAATAGGAATTTTTCCCACAGTATTGTGCCTGGTTTGTATTTATTCATTTTTGTAATTTTTCTAACCTGCTTGTAGCTATAAAACCAGTAGCATAATTAACAATAACTCCCCCCTTTACACCGCATCATCCTTTCAGTATTTATATATCTACACAAATTATGGCAGCAAAGAAATAAGAAGCACTAATCAATTAGCACAGACACATCTCTTGGACAACTGTTAGCGTGTTAAGGCTCCTAACTTTAGATCTGGCACAGGAAGGGTCTGTCATTCTCACTAGAAAAATTACGACATATATCAGACAAGCTTCATAACAGACATTCATTAATAAACCAACTGCTGTAGCATGTGTCACTTGAGAAGGATGTCTTCGCAGTTACTACTATTTAAATGTGCTATTTCTCTGTTTATTTTATTTGTTTATTATTATTGTTGTTATTATGATTATTATTATTATTATTATTATTATTATTATTATTAATATTATTATTATTATTAATATTATTATTATTATTATTATTATTATTATTATTATTATTATTATTATTATTATTATTATTATTATTATTATTATTATTATTATTATTATTATTATTATTATTATTATTATTATTATTATTATTATTATTATTATTATTATTATTATTATTATTATTATTATTATTATTATTATTATTATTATTATTATTATTATTATTATTATTATTATTATTATTATTATTATTATTATTATTATTATTATTATTATTATTATTATTATTATTATTATTATTATTATTATTATTATTATTATTATTATTATTATTATTATTATTATTATTATTATTATTATTATTATTATTATTATTATTATTATTATTATTATTATTATTATTATTATTATTATTATTATTATTATTATTATTATTATTATTATTATTATTATTATTATTATTATTATTATTATTATTATTATTATTATTATTATTATTATTATTATTATTATTATTATTATTATTATTATTATTATTATTATTATTATTATTATTATTATTATTATTATTATTATTATTATTATTATTATTATTATTATTATTATTATTATTATTA
>NC_061839.1:14811208-14813708 GCF_019202785.1 Penaeus chinensis
ATCATCATCATCATCGTCATCATCAATATCATCAGCAGCATTATCATCATCATCATCGTCATTATTCACCTCCATCATCATCACCATTCACCATCATCATTATCAACATCATCATCACCATCATCGTCATCATCATCAACACCATTTTAATGTAGTAACGATAACACGAAAGAGACAAGGAAAACTTATTCATAAATAAAATCAGATCAAACAAAATAATGATAATAAACAGATTATGTTGATGTCCGATAATTGGAATTGATTTCTGAAGAACACGCAACAGGGAAATAACAGCAAGAAGTCGTTAAGGGGAATGTTTATTCACTAACGAATGGAAAACGGGAGCAAAAGCAACAGAAAACGGTGAAATGAATGGGTGTCAGAGTTATAATTTAATGTCTTGTTTTCCATTGTGAGAAGAAAAGAGTGGACCGGAATTATAAGGTTTTAAAGTTCATTTTGAGACAGTGAGTATAAATTAAGAAGAATATAGTTATTATGCAAGACAAAGAGAAACGGGGAATTATTTTCACGTTTTCTTGCTCGTAGGATTTTTTCTCGCTTAAATTCAGATTTTGAATGTATATTTGAAAAAGGAGAGAGGGAGAAACAGAGACAGCAAGGCAGACAGACAGAGACAATCAGGCAGAGAGACAGACAGACAGACAGGCAGGCAAAGAGACAGACAGACAAACAGACAGACAGACAGACATACATACATACAGACAGACAGACAGACAGACAGACAGACAGACACATAGAAACAGACAGACATACAGACACAGACAGACATATAGACACAGATAGACATACAGACACAGATAGACAGACATACAGACACATACAGACAGACAGACAGACAGAGACAGACAGACAGAAACTGAGACAGAGCGACAGAAAAAACAATATTAAAAGGATTAAGGAAAAGAGAAAGACTTAGGGAAGGAAGGAAAGATGAAGACTAGAGCGGAACAGAAGATGAAAGAGATAAGTCGTTGATAAGTATCTTGACCATTGTCACGTTAAAGACCATGATGTGCTAGAATCTAGAAAACTGTAGTATGAAAAAGAGAGATCACTTTAAATTGTTCATTTTCTTGTTTTGTTTCCAAGAATTTCCTCACACCGGAAGGTAGATTAAATGAGATTCATTATAACGCCCCCCCCTTCTCTTTCTCCTCCTCCTCCTCCTCCTCCTCCTCCTCCTCCTCCTCCTCCTCCTCCTCCTCCTCCTCCCCCTCCTCCTCCCCCCTCCTCCTCCCCCTCCTCCTCCTCCTCCTCCTCCTCCTCCTCCTCCTCCTCCTCCTCCCCCCTCCCCCTCCTCCTCCTCCTCCTCCTCCCTCCTCCTCCTCCTCCTCCTCCTCCTCCTCCTCCTCCTCCTCCTCCTCCTCCTCCTCCTCCTCCTCCCCCCTCTTTAAACTTTCCCTCTTCCACCCCTCCGACTCCCCCCCTCTTAATTTTCTCTCTTTTTCCTTTGCTGTTGTTGTCAAATCGTCAGTATTTTTCAAGTCTGTAGTCCTCTTCTGGGTCTTCATCATTTCATTCTTGTTATTTTTAATCATGTTTCTATCGTGTTTCATCTACACCACCACCGCCGCAACCTCCACCTCACCACCACCTCACCTCACCACCACCTCCACCTCACCTCCACCTCGCCTCACCTCCACTTCGCCTCACCTCCACTTCGCCTCACCACCACTTCGCCTCACCACCACCTCGCCTTACCTCCACTTCGCCTCACCTCCACTTCGCCTCACCACCACTTCGCCTCACCACCACCTCGCCTTACCTCCACTTCGCCTCACCACCACTTCGCCTCACCACCACCTCCACTTCGCCTCACCACCACTTCGCCTCACCACCACCTCGCCTTACCTCCACTTCGCCTCACCTCCACTTCGCCTCACCACCACTTCGCCTCACCACCACCTCGCCTTACCTCCACTTCGCCTCACCTCCACTTCGCCTCACCACCACTTCGCCTCACCACCACCTCACCTCACCACCACCTCCACCTCACCTCCACCTCGCCTCACCTCCACTTCGCCTCACCTCCACTTCGCCTCACCACCACTTTGCCTCACCACCACCTCGCCTTACCTCCACTTCGCCTCACCTCCACTTCGCCTCACCACCACTTCGCCTCACCACCACCTCGCCTTACCTCCACTTCGCCTCACCACCACTTCGCCTCACCACCACCTCCACTTCGCCTCACCACCACTTCGCCTCACCACCACCTCGCCTTACCTCCACTTCGCCTCACCTCCACTTCGCCTCACCACCACTTCGCCTCACCACCACCTCGCCTTACCTCCACTTCGCCTCACCTCCACTTCGTCTCACCACCACTTCGCCTCACCACCACCTCGCCTTACCTCCACTTCGCCTCACCTCCACTTCGCCTCACCACCACTTCGCCTCACCACCACCTCGCCTTACCTCCACTTCGCCTCACCTCCACTTCGCCTCACCACCACTTCGCCTCACCACCACCTCC
>NC_061839.1:14823708-14828708 GCF_019202785.1 Penaeus chinensis
CAGAACCCCAAAAAGCATTTCCCGCGGTCTCTCTTCTTTTCTTGTGCTCCGATTTTAGGTGAATTTGATTACCATTATTTTTTGGTGTATTATATGTTGGAATAAAACAATTATATATATATGTATATATATTAGTATTATATATGTATATATATATGTATATGTATTATATATGTATGTATATATATTAGTATTATATATGTATGTATATATATTAGTATTATATATGTATGTATATATATTAGTATTATATATGTATATATATATTAGTATTATATATGTATGTATATATATTAGTATTATATATGTATGTATATTCTAATTTATTACATTATATACGAATAAGGTTTTTGAATACGACCTTTACTCAACACGCATTGTTACCATCAGTCTAACGCGGATAAAGCCAGGCAAGGGTCTTCTAATGGAGGTTCCCGCAGGCGGCTTGTGCAGGGAGCAGACTGAGAAGGTTCATTGGAGGTGCAATGCATTTCCTTGAGGAAGGAGAGGGGGGGGGGGGCGAGTAATGGGAGAAGGGGGGTATGAAGGAGAGTGAGATTGGGGGTGTGGGGGGAGGGGAAGGGGGATGGAGAGAGTGAGAGAAATGGGATGAAAATGGAGGCAGGGGGGAGGGGGGGAGAGATCGGAAAGTGATAGGGATAGGTAGGTACAAAGAAAAGGAGGACAAGAGGAGACAGAACAAAATTACATTGGATGACAGAGAGGTAAATAGGAAAATATTCAGATAGTCAGACAGGCCGACAATCAGACAGGAAGACAGACAGACACAAAAAATATAAAGCCGATAGAGACAGGATCACCGTCTTCAAGGTTATGCCGTTGTCTGACCTCCAGTCAACCGCTTTCCTCCTCTCTACCTCGTTTGATTTTTTTTTCTTTTACCCTCGCCTTCTTTGTCCTGCCTTCGCTCGCCCCGGCCAACGGCTTCCCACGGGTGAATAAAACCGGTTTTATATTCACGATGCTGTTACAGTAATAGTTATGATTGGGGTTGTTATCACGATTGCTACTACTGTTGGTCTTGTTATTACTGTCACTGGTGTCACTACCACAACTACTGCTCCTACTGCTCCTACTCCTACTGTTACGACTAAAACTACGACTGCTACGTCTGCCACGACTTTTACTACCGTGGATATGTACTGCTTATAAACGCCATCCCTATCATCATCATCACCATCATCACCGCCGCCTTTGTCCTTCTCAGCAACCGAAATGGAAACCAGAGCAGCCAGGAACAACCGCATGACTAAATGACTGTCCTCGGGCAGTCTGTAGAAGGAGAGGGCGTGGTAGGGCAGGGTAGGGGAGGGGAGGGGGGCCCACGGCAGGGGGTTAGGGAATGGAGGGCAGGGCAGGGGGTTGGGGAAAGGGCCGGTGGTTGGGATGGGAGTATGTAAGGAAGGAAGGTATCCGTGTCCTGTAGGACTTAGGCGCTCCACTTAACCCCCAAGGCCAGGAGGGTGCGGTTGTTTTGTGTGGGGTCCTCGTGGTGGCCGCGATGCTATTTCGAATGCCGTCGGCGAAAGGAAGTAGGTATTGCTAGTTCGTTATCGGTGCTAGTTACTGCTGGTTCATGGGCAGGGTAAGTGCGGTGAGTGAAGGGGGGGGGGGAGGGTAAAGATTTACTTTTAAAGAACGGGTGGGTCTTTCGTGTCTTTAGGGAGAAAGGAAAAATGTTAGAGGTTTTAGAGAATGCAGTTCTATATTTCCATTTATTTATACGACCATGGCACTTTTTCAACTTCATGTTTCACACATTTCAGAAGAGGAAACCGCATCGACAAAAAAAGGAGAGAGAGAGCGAGAGAGAGAGAGAGAGAGAGAGAGAGAGAGAGAGAGAGAGAGAGAGAGAGAGAGAGAGAGAGAGAGAGAGAGAGAGAGAGAGAGAGAGAGAGAGAGAGAGAGACATTCATTTCCATTCATTGAAACACTACACCTGACGTCATTTTTGCTATTGCAGATACTTTCTACGTTAATCAGTGATGAATAAATGAATACATTTCAGTGACATTAGGTTTAAAGGACACCTAAACTCTTCTTTATTCTCAGAGCCAATGTTCTTGTGCAAGAACTCCTACTCGCATATTCCCCTCAGCCACGCGTCCCTGGCACCGCTGTCCCCTTTCGCTTCCCTCGTCAGGCATGCAACGAGAAGCGCTTGCATGCACGTCTAATGCTTGTGAAATCGATCGATGGGGAAACGCGTCACACACTTTTGTCATTTGCCTTGCAATTTACGCACGAAGCCGGGGTGTTTATTTGACCTCATTGTAAATTCGTAAAATCTCGAAAACCTGGAAATGGAAACTATTTTAGATAATGAGCCACTTCGTGGGCGTAGTCTGCCAGGCTCTCCATACTTTTTTTTGAAGGACGCACGGTGACGTTGCCTGGCGTTTTCATCCTACGAAAATAATGGCATCGATCATTTTTTTTTTTTTTTTTTTTTTTTTTTATGGATCGGCGGTTGCAGGAGCGATGGCTGGCGATGAGTGCCGTGTCATCTCGGTTCGAAATCTCCTTGCGGCGTTTTTTTATTGTTTTTTTTTTGTGGGGGGGGGGGGATGCAAGGGGAATTTGATCGTTTGTTTATTTTAATTTTGATTTTGATGGTAATGGTGGTGGCGGAGGGGATGAGGAGAAGAGGTGATTATGATAATTTTTTTGTTGTTACAGGATTAATCTTAATTGTGTTAGCAAAGTTAACAGTAGTAGCATTTTTTATTTTTTTTAATCGTCGGTATTAGTTATTACTACTGCTGCTGCAGTTGTTGTTATTATCATTATTGTTTTGTTATTATAATTACTGTTGCTGTTGTGTTCATATTCTTGTTGCTCATATTATCGGTTTTATTTTTTCATTATTGTTATATATATTTTATTGCACTTTTAAAACTATGGAAATACTCATCCAGCCTTTTGCAACGAACCACCGGACGAACTCCCTCGCTTCCCCAGTGGCGGAAAGGCAGACTTCCCCATTTTGCTCAAGTATAAGAAGAGGCCTTAGGCTCTTTTGACTTCTCAGCCGAGCAGTTCAGGGGAATTCTCAGCCGAGTAATCTTCCCTTGGGGCCGCCCATGTGCAAGTGTCTGTGTCTCTGAAGGCTGGCGTCGAGTTCTGTTAAAAAACTCCATTCCGTTACAGTCGGTTATGTATGACTCCTGTTCCGAGCACCTTTACTAGGACCTACTCATCGCTATCATTATCTTCATCGTTGTCATCACCATTGCCATTTTGTTTTACTGTTATCATCAGCATCATCGTCAGTGTCGTAATTAGTAGTAGCAATATGGTATAATCATCATCATCATCATTATTTAAGTCATTCACCTTGCGAATATATGAAGAAATGGCAGTGGAACCGGTCACGTGTAAACATTCGACGTCACTTGGGTTGTTTGGCTTTTCCTTCATGGCGATATTTTGGAACGGCAGGTAATGCATCATTTGCCTCGAGCTCACCACTGTCATGACCAACGGCGGCAGTTGAAGAGTCTGTCTGAAGATAAAGGCGTACACGTGTAAGTATCGTGATATTCATATTCATGTACGTGGCTTCTTTTTTTCTTTTTCTTTTTACTTTTTCTTCTTTTTTTTCTTTTTTGATCGGTCAGTCCGAGCCGTTACGTAGCGGTCGGTGAATTGTTGAGGAATATTCGGCGAAACTGTCTTTCCTTTTATCAAAGTGGCGATCGGAAATAATAGTGACGTAAGCACTGACCTTGCGGCAACATTGGCGTTGATTTTGTGCAATGGAAAAAATGCAGACGGTGGAGGGATTATTAATGTTGAGAAGAAGAAGAAGAAGAAGAAGAAGAAGAAGAAGAAGAAGAAGAAGAAGAAGAAGAAGAAGAAGAAGAAGAAGAAGAAGAAGAAGAAGAAGGAGAAGGAGAAGAAGAAGGAGGATTAATTGAGAGAGCAACAGGGGATAAAAGTGAACGGGCGGGGAAAAGTGAGGGTGAGAGCAAGGGAGATTATAAGGCTAAGGGAGAGAGGAGAGGGGGGGGGAGAGGCTGAGGGAGAGGAGAAGGGGAAGTAAAGCTTGAGGGTGTGTGAAGGTGAAGGCAATAGAAAGGGAAAGGAAAAGGGAAAATTATATATATATATATATAAATGTTTGTGTGTGTGTATATGTATATATATGTATGTGTATATATATGTATACATACACACACTCACACTCACACACTCACACACTCACACACTCAAACACTTACATACTCACACACACACACACACATACATACATACATACATACATACATACATACATACATACATACATACATACATACATACATACATACATACATACATACATACATACATACATACATACATGCATGCATATTATACATGCATATATACATACTTACATGTATATGTACATATACATATCATAGTATACATATATATGAATATATACAGTATATGTATTTATGTATATATATATGTTATATATGTATATATGTGCATATATATAATATATACATATATGTATATATATATGTGTACGTATGTATACACACACACACATATACACACACATATATACACACACATATATATACACACACACATATGTATATACACACACATATATATATACACACATACACGCACACGCACACACATTATATATAATATGTGATATATAATATGTATGTATAGATAAAGAGAGGGAGGGAAGAAAGGAAGGAGAGATAAAGATAAAGAGAGAGAGAGGAGGGGAGACAAAGACACAAATAAGCATAATAAATGAAGGACATATATAAGGCAAAGCAAGAAAAAGAATAATAGCAGCCGATCGCCCCTCCCCCCCCCACACACACCCCACCACCCCACACCCATCGCCCGAGCAGTGAGCATGCAGGTAGGTAGTGGGAAAGAATCTTCGTTTTATCAGGAGAAAGTCGGGAGTTGACGTGACTGCCGTGGTCCGTGACGCAGGACTCGCGAGGGTCGTATGCGGT
>NC_061839.1:14848708-14853708 GCF_019202785.1 Penaeus chinensis
TGGTATCTTTCGCCGGTTTTCAAAATCTCGAAAGTTTCACGTTATCATTGTTTGCTAGAAGTGCATGAGTCACGTGACAGCTCGAGACTGGTAGCGACGGGCGATATGACGGGTTGACACCCAGTCTAGGAGAGTTTACGTGGCGTGAAGGGTAAGTGAGAAGGAGGTAAAAGGGAGGGAAGGGAGGGAAGGGAGGGAAGTTAGAAGGAAGGGAGGGAGGGTAGTTTGAAGGAAGGAAGGGAGGGAAGTTAGAAGGAAGGGAGGGAGGGTAGTTTGAAGGAAGGAAGGAAGGGAGGGAAGTTAGAAGAAGGGGAAGTTGGGGGAGTGAGCGGTTGGGGATGGGTAAAAGAGCGAGTGGGGAAAGGAAGAGGGGGAAATAGGAGGCGGAGCGGCGGGGGTGGGGTGGGGGGGGGGGGCTTGGATGTGTTCACAACACCGTAAAGTAGCTTCCGTCTCAGTCTGCCTTCACGCAGGTGTGCTCTCCCACCTGCGCTTTTCTGGTAGGCTGGGAGGGGAAGAGAGAGAAAGAGAGACAGGCAGGCAGACAGGCAGGCAGGCAGGCAGGCAGGCAGGCAGGCAGGCAGGCAGGCAGACGGACGGACGGACGGACGGACGGACAGACAGACAGACAGACAGACAGACAGACAGACAGACAGACAGACAGACAGACAGACAGACAGACAGACAGACAGACAGACAGACAGACAGACAGGCAGGCAGGCAAGCAGACAGGCAGACAGACAGACAGACAGACAGACAGACAGACAGACAGACAGACAGACAGACAGACAGACAGACAGACAGGCAGGCAGGCATGCATCTGATAAGCAAAGAATAAGGCCGGCATAAATAGACCAGACAGTCAGATATACATAGGCAGAGAAACAAGTAGATGGAAATAGCGAGAGAGAGAGAAAGTAAGGGAAATATGATTACCATGGGAACTTTTCCCCGGAGGTTCGCTTCTTTAAGAAACCCTCTAAAAGATCTTTAAAAATATCAGCACCGAGTGGAAACATGCCGAGTAGCAGTAAACGTTTTTTTTTTCAGCCAGCCGTTTTTATTGCATTACAAAATCGTAAATGTCAGCGATGGGGGGTTGAGGGGGGGTCCTAATTCAAGGTTGCTAGGCCTGTTCTCTCGGGGAGCTTCTAGAAGTAACGTGCGTTTGTAGAGCGTCAGACGAAGAAAGTTTTGGTTTGTTTGTATGTGTATGTGTGTATATTTGTGTTTTTGTCTTTTGTCTGTTTCTGCCTGTGCCTGTGTGTGTGTGAGCGTGTTTGTCACTTTATCTGTGCACGCGTCAATATTTCCGGGCGTGTTTGAGTATGTCTGTATGCTTCTACGTGTGTATATGAATGCGTGTGTAATTGCCAGCCTTAAACGAACGGGGACGAACCGCACCAGCTCTCCCCATCGGATGCGGTTGAGTCGAAGAAAGATTTATGCTAATCGGCCAAGATGCATCAGCGGCGCCGACGACCTCCTTCCTTCCTTCTTTCCTTCCTCCGTTCGATTCTCCGTTATCTCGTTATCTCTCCTTTCCTTCCTTCCTATATCCTCTTTAATCGTCGCCTTTCTCTCTACCTTTCCACACATCGGTTAACAGAGAGAAATGTAATGGCCGAATGTTGCTCGTGTGGAAAAAGAATACTGGAAAGGCCTTTTTTTTTTTTTTTTTTGGAATTTCCCATTATTAAGGACCGTTGAGAATTCCCGACTACTTTCTCCTCCTCCTCCTCCTCCTCCTCCTCCTCCTCCTCCTCATCCTCCCTCATGTCTCTCCCGATGACATGAGGGAGAAAAGGAGCGATGGAGAATAAGTAGGCATGAGTGTGAGAAAAGAGGAAGTAGAGAGAAAAGAAAAGAACAGAATAGAATGGAAGGAAAGAGAAAAAGAAAAATGGAGAAATAGAAAGAATGAAGAGGAGGGTTAAATAGAAGGGAGAGGAAAGGGAGAAGGAGAAGGCAATGAAAGAAAATAAAAGTAGTGGAAAAAGAAAGTAAGATAAGTAGGATTAGGAGCAAGAGAGACAAAAACAGAGAATGAGAAGGATAACTAGAATAAAGAAAAGGAGAGAGTAAGAGAAGCAAAAGCAGACTGAAAGAACGGAGGAGAAGGAGAAGACGAAAGAGAGAGAATGAGTCTTCGTGGCTGCTAATTCTTCCCATCTTTCTGGTGTCGGAGGCAGTTATCGGCGGCGGAGGACCTTTTGTCTGTGCGCATGCGTTCCTTCTGCTTTGTGGTTGGCGGAGCTTGCGTGAAGGAGGCTGAATATTCACGTCTTTCATGCTTTTCTCATGTGAGGGAGGGAGAGGGAGAGGGATGGGGAGGGGAGGGGGTGAGGGAGGGGGGGAGAAGGTGAGGGAAGGGGGAGAAAGTGAGCGAGGGAGAGGGAGGGGGAGGGGAGAAAGGAGAGAGAGGGGAGAAGGGAGGGAGGAGGAGAAGGTGAGGGAGGGGGGAGAAAGTGAACGAGGGAGAGGGAGCGGGAGGGGAGAAGGTGAGGTAGGAGGAGGAGAGGGAGGGGGGAAGGAGAGGGAAAAGGAGAGATAAAAAATGAGAAGAAAAGAAAAGGGAAGAAATAAATGAAAAGAGAAGAGAAGGAAAAAAAGAGAAGAGAAGAGAAGAGAAGAGAAGAGAAGAGAAGAGAAGAGAAGAGAAGAGAAGAGAAGAGAAGCGAAGAGAAAGAGAGAGAAACAAAGTTTGCACCTGCTCATTCATTCCCTGAGACGTGTTTCGGAAGTTGAAGGCAGTCAAGTGCAGCGGCCACAACCATCGTGAAATGCGTCGGAAAACCTATTGTTTATGTGCATATGTTAAGTTCGGGCTTGCGGCTCTGTGTGTGTGTGTGTGTGTGTGTGTGTGTGTGTGTGTGTGTGTGTGTGTGTGTGTGTGTGTGTGTGTGTGTGTGTGTGTGAACGAGAGAGAGAGAGAGAGAGAGAGAGAGAGAGAGAGAGAGAGAGAGAGAGAGAGAGAGAGAGAGAGAGAGAGAGAGAGATATTGACGTGGGGTGTAGGGATGGTTAGCAACAGGCAAACAAACATGCTCTCAGATTCAGAGAAAAATGCTACAGGTGTATCATTATATACATAAAAAACCATTACCCATATTAATACTTAATCAACATACTTAAGTCCCCATCGCGTGTTTCTTGTAACACTTCAGACCCGTGTACCCCCACCCCCTACATACGCTTCCAAGAACCCACAAGGCATGTCACCAACATTACCCCCCCCCCCCGCCCTAATTTTGCTTTTGTCCCATCACACAAGGGGAAAAAAGCTCCTCCTGCGTGTTAATGAACGGATGGATGATGCGGTTAATGGGGCTTGTAATTACTGGATGTCCGGTTGAACTCACGGGCTTGGTCGTAATTATTGGAGAAAGTTGGAAATAATCTTGAATGTGTGGAATTTGTCTCGTGTATCGGGCTGACCTGCGGGTCTTGCGAATTGGCCTGGGAGGATAGCGGACGAGGGGCGTAGGCTTGTGTACGCGCGAATGCGCGTTTGTTGGAATAAAAATACACTGATATACAATATGTGCGTGTGTGTTTATATTTGTATATTTGTTATATATATATATATATATATAAAAATAAATAATACAGTATACTTTTTAAAAGCTTAACACCAGACCCTCGACATTTACATAGAAAACAGAAACCAATAATCTGGAACAATATTAATCTTCATTCCACGTAATCTTTCCCATGTCAGCTCTAGACTTCCCAATGGCTCTACCACACGCCTGGTACTTAAACCTCGTGAAGGAATGGCCAGTTGGTGTACAGAGAGTTCGGGGAGGGGGGGGGGTAGGGTGGGCCAAGGTCAGCTAACCACATCCTACGTTCTAAAAGGCCTGTTTTAAATGGGGTGATTCTGCCTGGATAAGTCAACTGGCCATTATTTTATTCTGTTTACCTTTTATAAATCCTTACTTTTGATCGATATCTGAGGCCTATTGGACATAGATTCGGGTCTGTTTCGTTGAAAGGATGGGTATATCTCGCATAGGCCTATATGTCGTTCGTATGGGCGGTGGCGTTTTTTCCTTCACTGAATCGCGTCTTCCTGTCCTGGCAGAACTTTCACCTTGGATTAGACAAACAGACTTTCCTTTTTCCGCACTTTCTTTTTCTTTTTCTTCCACCACCGAAAGATTTTTTCGTGTTTTTTGTGTGTGTTTTTTTTTTAAGTGTTCAAGGGCAGCGGGCAAGTCGTTCGTACTTTCCCATTATTTGTCACCGTTAAAAAGTAAAAGATAAAGTCTCGGTGATTTATTATCAGCTGAGACGATTTCTTTTTCTTTTTTTCTGTGGAGTATTTTCAGAGGCTTCGGTTTCTGTTGGAAATATCTAGGAAGAGGAAAGGGAAATATGAATTATAAAAAAAAAAAAAAAAAAAAAAACTGAACGAATAAGCGTTATGGACGTAAATCAATAAATTAATTGGATGGGAAATATAATCCCATGTAACAAATAAGAACAATTGCAATGATAATAAAAATCATAATGATAACAACAATATCAGTAATAAACATAATAGTGAAGATGATAGCAGTAGCGATAATTATAACAATGATAAATTACAGATAAATTAAAAATAAAAATAGACCAATAAAAAAAAAATAAATAAAAGAAGACTCGAGAAACACGAAGAATAAAATAGATAATAAAACCCGGCAGATTGGTTCCGGCTCGAGAAGGGACAGGTCACATTCCGTTAATGGCGCGTCGCCCATGACTGGCCAATCACGACCCGAACTCATTTTCTCTTTAGTCACGCTGGGAAGTGATGTTCAAAAAAACAAAATTAAAAAAACAGCTGGACTTCTTTTTATAGTGTCGATATTTAGCTTATTTTTACTCGAAGTTACACTTGCACGCGCGCAGGTGTGTGTGTGTGTGTGTGTGTGTGTGTGTGTGTGTGTGTGTGTGTGTGTGTGTGTGTGTGTGTGTGTGTGTGTGTGTGTGTGTGTGTGATTGTGTGTGATTGTG
>NC_061839.1:14883708-14891208 GCF_019202785.1 Penaeus chinensis
GGGGAAGAAAAGACCATGCAACATTTCTTAAGGCGTGGGCTGAAATCCTAGGCAGGGGTGATCTAAATTGAGTATCAATCTGTTTCTTAAGCCTCCTAACATCAAAGAGCATGGGGGCCTGAAGGCAGTAGTGTGATTTAGGGGTGGATATACTCATCTACTGAAAAATTTGTGGATTTCCAGAATGGTGAAAACAAATGTGATAAGACATCAAAAGTCTCATAGCATTTTCATCAAGTATTGTGGCAAAAAGGGTAAGAATGCTTTGATGATTAAGAAAAGTTAATAGAAGTGAAGGATAATGTAAAGGACTTCAATTCTGGTACAATTGCTGCTGACATTTATTGGACATACAAATTATTGCAAAGGTTGTGGATTAGGAAGGTACCAGTTAAATATTCTGCAGATAGTCAAGTCTGCAATCCTTGATAATGTCCTGCTTCACAGAATGCAAGTGTAATATTCAAGAATCTTCCAGTTGTCCCATTCCATGTGTAGTTCTTTTTGTGAGTAGGTTCTTGCAGGCTCATACTACTATAAATTTGTGGATTTTCTGTAAATGAAAAAAAGAAAAGTGCAACCAGTAACTAGTTTGTGGTAATTCACAAGTGTGAACAACCAAATTTGCTGCTAGATATGAATAATGCCTATCAAACTAAATGGCATGTTAAAGAATGATTGTAAGGTCATGTGCAACTGACATGAAATCAAATATTTTTGTACTGGTGAAGCAAGATCCCTTGTGATTCTTGTAGTGTGATGTAATACAGAATTTATTAAAATTTCCATGTTATATTTATTCCTTCATTACACCTTACAAAATTATATATTTTTTCGGATTTTTTTCTATATGAAACCCGTCATGTGGTACTATGGTAAAATATAGTAGCCAAAAGGGTTAATGGTCAAAAGCAAAATAAATGTGCTCGACTTCTAAGGTCATGTAGCACTTTAGTTAATGTTAGTGAAGGGTGGTTGGGTTAGAGATTATTTAGAGCTGGGTTAAGGAATTGGTGAGTGAATGGGTTAGAGTTGGGTGAGGTATTGTAAAGGGGTTAGATTAAGTAAAGGATATATATGCGTTTGAGGAAGGAGAACAGGTTGTCAAAGCAGAAAGTGTGAGATTTTGTAAGGATGTCTGATATGTTGGGATGTCTATGTAGGGAGGATAGGTGGGGGAAAGTAGAGGTACGGGCAGCTTCAAAACGTGGGCATGATAATAGAATGTGAGACTGAAAGAGGAACATTACATAAGGAACATAGGGATGGATCAGATTGCGACATCAGATAGGTGTGTGTTAGACGGGTGTGGCCAATGTGTAAGCAGGCAGCAAAAAGGGTTAGAAATGAGTTAACGATCAGGGTAATGTTACAGAGGGTGGTGAGGTAGTGAAAAGTAGTGAAAATTGTAGAGAAGGGGAGCTGATGGGGTATAATATACGGTAAAGGTCGTTAGAAGATGAAGGAATTAAGGGAGTAGGGAACAATGAATTAATAATTAGGATAAGTGGATAGAACAAGAGGATGAAGAAAAGGAAAAGGAGAGAAGACCCCATGCAAAATTAGTAGAGGAGAGCTGATTCCCTACATTGAGTCTTGGTTCCTGTTCCCTGAGCCTCCTTCCCCCTGACAATGAACAAGGGGTTGGGAGGGGGTATATTTACATAGTGAATATAAATACCAAAATAAACATTGAATGTTACAATCGCCTGCCACTACATACTTTATGTAAAAAAAATCTGCAGTGTAAAGTCATTAGCAGCTTCAAAATATAGCAATATGGTGGGGCTTGTTAACAAGCTGATGTTTGATGATTTTCAAAATGGTCAATGTTCAAAAACAAACCTTACACACATCAAAGGTCACACAGCATTATGACAACATATTGGTGGAAAGGGTAAATACAAGTGAACTAGACAAAAGATGGAGAAGGAAAAGAAAAGACCCAGCAAAAAATAGTGGAGGCAAGAGCAGAGGTCCACAGCAGGGGTGATCCCCTACATTGCGCCTCAGTCTTTCCTAAGCCTCAGCACAGCAACAATTAGCAAGGGATATGGGGAGGAGTTGCCAATGCATAGTAACAAAACATAGCAAAATTAGACATGTTTCCCATTACAAATTCCTTTTTCTCAAAGTTAAAACATTAACCTTGTATTTAGTGGACAAAGCAGTTTTGAAGACAATTATTTGGAGGTGGGAATAAAAAACTTCATTCAACATTTCCTTTTATTGCATACAATACAATATCACCTTACTTAAACCCTGAGCCATCATATTTATAAAAAATTAAATTACAGATTACTGAGGATTTCTATAATTCAACCAAGTAGTAGAATCTAAGTGAAAATACAGAAATTATTCTACTGGAAGCTCTTAATATTTTCTTGCTCCTAGATCCATTCAAGTGAATTGTAGCATACGGCAGTCCTCAACCTGGAAAAAAATAAAAATTCCAATTAATTTTCTTTTAGAACATTAACACAATTTCATAAAAATACAATATCAGTCCCCATTTGATATTTACATTCATCCGTTTACTAATTACCATTATGTAAAAAGATGAAAAGTATTAGGGAAACAAAAATTAACTGGTACAGTAACAAATTAATTCCTGTTTACCATGGATTCAATTTAAAAAACTTCCTCGTTGAGGGCGGCAACTGCAAGTCCAGGTGACGACTACCACCAAAGTGTCAGGCTTTGGGCTGCTTCACAACCTTCATCTGGGTTCAACTGGATGTCATCAACCCATACTGGTCATGTCCCAGTTTAACCTAAGTAAAAAACAAAATATTAGTCATAGTCAAAACCATGAACAATAGGGATACTGCACTAAAAATTTAAAACTGACGCTTCAAGAGTTTTCTGATGTTGTCGATGCGAAGGGTTTCGCGGAAGTCTAGGGAGAGTTTAGGCTTTTTATGGGCTGGGAAATTTACTTCAAAACGTCCACATCATTTATGTGAAAAGGGGCAATCGAAAAACAGGTTTCGAAAGTCTTGAAAGTACGAGACTTTACTACAAGGAGCGTAATCACATCTATTAATGGTATCCCTCTAAGGTGAAACTAATACGATGAAGATTTGACAGGCACGAATTTTTAGACATTAAACCCAAGCAAATGTAGATACAAATGAATACATTATGTCAAAAGGCGTTGAAATTACCACCGCAGACTGTCATTAAGCTAGGCACAGCTTTGCTTAAATGTAGACATGTACGCAGTCGGTAAATATCTTGCCAAAGAGAAGACGAGTGAATGGCAAAATGGTTCTTAGATAGTAAGATGGGTATTTCAGGTGATGCGATGGATTAAGTGTAAAGCTTGGATGATATACTCACAGGGGAGCATTCTTAGCAGCCACTGAGACTGTACTTAATCCTAAAGAGTATAACCTATTAAGTGAGGTAGGACATGCAAAAGTCAATAGACGTTTGTTAGGGCACCGCCTCCCTTAGTTCACCCGTGAAACAGCTAACCTGCCAATCACGCACTGATAGACGAATGTGAGTCAGACGAGTGAGCGAGTCCAAGAGCAAGTCCGGGCACTCGAACGCCTGATTCACATCTCGCTCAAGCTCACACACGCTCCACCTGCAAGAGATGTTGCCGGCCGGCGCTGCCTCGGGCCTCTAGCACGCGGTCACATCGCCGTCACAAGTCTGGTCGCTTACGATGCTTGTGAACAGTGGGGGTGGTAGTAGGTCGAACAGCATCTGGCCCAGGACATTGTCTAGGTCCTACAGTGAACTACAGACGGATCAGGCAAGGATACTGAAGCAAGTGACAACTAGAAGGTCGCCTCACGTGAGTATTGGGTCTTACCTGGATACCTGTCGCTGCACTGCTCTCCTTATTTTTGTTTCCGCTTTTTAATCAGAGCTCTTGGTGATTGTTCGGTATTTTCAGTGGTGATATGATTATGGTCGCAAGGAATCATTGAAAAAACTTTTACAGGTTTCCTTAAAAATTAGATTTATTGGTACGCAGTACACTTAAAAGTAAACAATATCGACTTTTTTTGTTTTACTTAAAAAAAAACTCAAGTCTCCTGGTTTGTTCAAACATGTGACGCAATCATGAATAAGACTTCATTCGTCTAAATCACTTTTAGTAACTTTATTTCAAACTGATATAGAATGCCTCTGCCACCAAGATCTGATTATCGGTGCATGCACACGTCGCTGTCAGCCTCTACTTCGCATCTAAAAGCGTCGGGGGGGCATGTCACGGGGAGGACCGGGGTAGCTACAAGAGAACATGAAAATAGTCATATCATTTTCCAGCTCAAGACAAGCCATAAATAGGTTAAAAGTTTGCTAATCGCAAGTTAAGATTCGATAGTTATGGACAGTGAAACTATTTCAAACTTTTGAAGACGATTATTCTGTGGGCATCGCAAGGTTACCTTTTACCTTTCGATTAATCTCGTTACTGTCCTACTTAGCAAGCGAAATTGTCCCTTAATTTATAAAGACACTGCAACACACAAAATGGAATTAATTATGCCCAAATATAACACTATTTCACAAAATTCCCAAGAGTGCACTGCAGTTCCTACTCACCGGCGTGGTGGACTGCGTCGAGGAGGGGATCTTCCACGAGGAGGGAACATTTCCCGTCCACCTCCATACATGTCACGCCTATAAGAAGTGCAGGCATGTTACTAAACTTGCCAAAAGAACAATCGTGCATTCACTTGTACATCAATCTTTAATATTCCACATTCTTGAATAAACTTCCATGATACTTACTCAGCTCGGGGTCCATACATGTCTCCGTAAGGGTCGTCTCTGCGATCATAGCCCATGGGAGGTGGCCGCCTGTCCATAGGTGGTGGGGTGCGTCGGCCCATTGGTGGAGGAGGCATACGTTCATACGAATCGTACCGGTCATAGGGATCTCTGTATGCTGGCTCCCTGGGCATGGGAGGAGGTGGGGGGCGCCTGTCCAAACCACCTGCAGGTGGCAGTGGGCGACGATCTCTGCGCTCATAATCGTCATAATATCCATTTCTCATGGGAGGTGCAGGTGGCGGGGGCCCAGGGGGAGGTGGGCCATATCGATCACCCATAGGTGGTCTGCGGTCATATGGTCCTGGTCTGCCCATGCCTCTTCCCCTCATTGGGCCACCACGCCCTCGGAAGCCCCCACCCATACCTCTTCCACCAGCCATTCCACCCATACCCCCTGCTCGCTTCTCTCCCGTGGATTGCTGAAAATTTTGAAGGTGCAACTAAGCATATGCCGATACTAAAGAACAAAACATTTCCTCCATTATCCAGACCTAATACTTGGACTATTCATACAGTGAAACCTACCTCTACACTAATTTTGAAGCCATTGAGGTCCCAGTTGTTCAAGTTCCTGATAGCATTGCCTGCCTGATCTTCTGTCTTCATGTGTACGAAGGCATAATTGCCTAGGATTGAACATTCTGTGACTTCACCAAAACGTTCAAACAATTTTCGCAGCTCAAAATCCTTACAGGTTGGCGGCAGCTTGCCAACGAAGATCTTAGTCTTCGGTGGCATTTTGTCTGTTGAGAGAACAACGGAGTCAGATACGGCAATGGAAAGTCGCAGCCTAAGGTTTACATGTACAGAAAATTGCCACACCCTCCACATTAATTTGGAAAAGTATTAACCACATACAAAAGGTAAACATTTAATATTTGCAAAATCAATCATTCAAGAATCAAAATAAAAATGAACACTTACAAGTGAAGTGCTTTTTGACTTTCGAAAGATTAATATTCACTAAAGGAACAGTAGCTTTGTTAAATTCTATTAAGAAATAACTTCCTAAGGTGTACCACAAAGAGGATTTTAAAACCCTACACATTCAGAGCAAACTGATTTTACATTAAATTTCCCTCAGATAACAGGAATGAAATACCGAGGTAGAACTGTTAACTTTTAAGTGCATCATCTTTGTCGGGAGGAAATTCCGCCCGAGCGACATCACCGACATCCGCACGAGCTCTACGCAGAAGGTGCGACCCGAGCCGCGGACACCTTCGCGACGGCCTGCGTTGGGTGGAGGCTTATCTTTCAGGTTGCGTTTCGCTGATAAAACTGATGAGCGCCTTCCGAATGCGGGAATTCAAAATGCGAACGCCGTAACCCCCCTCCCCCAATCTACACCCTCACTCATTAAAGGGGGGTCGTGGCCTCCCCTCCCCTCCCGTTCCCAAGCCAAGCCACCGGTGTCCGCCGCGCTCCCGGTCCGTCGTGACTCACTCTCTTCATCATTCTATATTACATGCATCCGCCACCTTCTGAGCTTGTTTATGGTCTCCGTCGCTCGTTTGAGATCTCCGGCATGTGCTCAAGAGTGGCGGGGAGCATTTCACACTATAGTTTCCCTACTTTTCCCCCGTGAGCGCGTTTCGCCGCTAACAATGGCAGACGCGGGTCGTCCCGAGGCCTCACTTCCGAGAGAAAAAAATATATACATTCTGTTCACATCTTCGGCGAGAGTCGGTTCAACGTCACTTTTGCTCCGCTCGTTCACTTACAAACGTTCTCACTATTCTTACCTGAAGTAATTGTGCCGATGAGTAAATAACTACCGAAACACTAATATATTTTCGGGACGCAACGCAACGTCTACCTCTTCCCAGCGCTCTTCTCGAATGGACGCTCTGACGCCGCTTGGCTCTGACGTCACATCTCCTCCCGCCTCAGCCAATCACGTCCCGCTGGTCGCGCACATGTGCCAAACCGCCATCTGTACCATCATAAAACTATCCCTATGCTAAAACATACGATGTATCAATACTATGGTACATAAATAACAGAGTAAAAAAACCAGAAGGAATACTAATATCCTTTAAATTTCCCGTTATCGCACCTTGCTAGGGGATGTTTTTTGTAACATTGTCACTTTTTCGAATGCTCCGGCGTGTTGCCCGGGGGCGTGTTGGGGGACCGGCTTGGGGGGCGGGGGTTGGACGTGGGGTGCCGGGGATGCGATGTCCGACCCGAAGTCTCCTTTACGTACCTAACAAACTTCGCTTTTATACAAAATCGACAAGTAAACTATTTTGTGATTTAAGAGAGAAGGAAATTGAAGCGGGGAGTGCGATTACTTATCAATATTTGGAAGCATTCCTCTTAATACTAAGTTTTAGTACTCTGCCCGTGAATCCACTCTTTTATTTTTCATGTTTCGATCATTTATATTTTTCCCGTTCATCGCGAGTCTTTTCTAACCGGAGTATATATCACTAATCAGAAGGTATGTCTACATGAAAGTTCTGCTAAATCGAAACAAAACTTTATATACGAACTGGCAATCAAAATCAACGTCCCGGCGTCTCGGTGGAAAATGAAAATATACAATTTCGTTCTGATTCCAAGTTCCTCGCTGGGATTCATAAAACGAAGTCAATATTCAATGTAAAATTTTCTAATAAATCAGTATACTATGGTAATTGTCCATCACTTTCTACGTCGGCTGCCATTACCGGCTCGATAATTCCGCCGGACGCAGGA
>NC_061839.1:14898708-14901208 GCF_019202785.1 Penaeus chinensis
ATATCTTTGTATATGTGTATATCTATATATCTTTGTATATGTGTATATCTATATATCTTTGTATATGTGTATATCTATATATCTTTGTATATGTGTATATCTATATATCTTTGTATATGTGTATATCTATATATCTTTGTATATGTGTATATCTATATATCTTTGTATATGTGTATATCTATATATCTTTGTATATGTGTATATCTATATATCTTTGTATATATGTATATCTATATATCTTTGTATATGTGTATATCTATATACACATATATGTATATCTATATATCTTTGTATATGTGTATATCTATGTATACATATATGTATATCTATGTGCACATATATGGATATCTATGTGCACATATATGTATATATGTATAGCTATGTACACATATATGTATATCTATATATCTTTGTATATGTGTATATCTATGTACACATATATGTATATCTACGTGCACATATATGTATATCTATGTGCACATATATGTATATATGTATAGCTATATACACATATATGTATATATGTATATCTATGTACACATATATGTATATATGTATATCTATGTCCACGTATATGTATATATGTATATCTATGTACACATATACGTATATATGTATATCTATGTACACATATATGTATATCTATGTACACATATATGTATATCTATGTACACATATATGTATATCTATATATATCTTTATATATGTGTATATATACACATATATGTATATCTATATACACATATATGCATCTCTATATACACATATATGTATATCTATATACACATGTATGTATATCTATATACACATATATGTATATCTATATATCTTAGTATATGTGTATATCTATATATATCTTTGTATATGTGTATATCTATATATTTCTTTGTATATGTGTATATCTATATACACATATATGCATATCTATATACACATATATGTATATCTATATATCTTTGTATATGTGTATATCTATGTTAACATATATGTATATCTATGTGCACATATATGTATATCTATGTGCAAATATATGTATATCTATGTGCACATATATGTATATCTATGTGCACATATATGTATATCTATGTGCACATATATGTATATCTATGTGCACATATATGTATATCTATGTACACATATATGTATATCTATGTGCACATATATGTATATCTATGTACACACACATATATATATATATGTATATATATATCTATGTGTACACATATGTATATCTATGTACACATATATGTATATCTATGTGCACATATATATATATCTATGTACACATATATGTATATCTATATATATATGTACATATGTATATCTATGTATACATATATGTATATATGTATATCTATGTACACATATATGTATATATGTATATCTATGTACACATATATGTATATCTATATATCTATGTACATATGTATATCTACGTACACCTATATGTATATATGTATATCTATGTACACATATATGTATATATGTATATCTCTGTACACATATATGTATATATGTATATCTATGTACAAATATATGTATATCTATATATCTTTGTATATGTGTATATCTTTGTACACATATATGTATATCTATATATCTATGTATATGTGTATATCTATGTACACATATATGTATATCTATGTACACATGTATGTATATCTAAGTACACATATATGTAAATCTATGTACACATATATGTATATCTATGTACACATATATGTATATCTATGTACACATATATGTATATCTATGTACACATATATGTATATCTATGTACACATAGATGTATATCTATGTACACATATATGTATATCTATGTACACATATATACATATCTATGTGCATATATATGTATAGGAATGTGTATATCTATGTATGTATATATGTATATCTATGTACACATATATGTATATCTATGTACACATATATGTATATCTATGTACACATATATGTATATCTATGTACACATGTATGTATATCTATGTACACATATATGTATATCTTTGTACATATATATGTATAGGTATGTGTATATCTATGTATGTATATATGTATATGTATGTATATATGTATATGTATGTATGTGTATATCTATGTATATATGCATATATATATATGTCTATATGCATATATATGTATACCTATATATCTATGTATATGTGTATATCTGTGTACATATATATGTATAGGTATGTGTATATCTATGTATGTATATATGTATATGTATGTATATATGTATATGTATGTATGTGTATATCTATGTATATATGCATATATATGTGTATATCTATGTACATATATATGTACATGCGTATATCTATGTACATATATATGTATATGTACATATATATGTATATCTATGTACACATATATGTATCTCTATGTACACATCTATGTATATCTATGTACATATATATGTATAGGTATTTGAATATCTATGTATGAATATATGTATATGTATGTTTGAATATATGTATATGTATGTATGTGTATATCT
>NC_061839.1:14908708-14911208 GCF_019202785.1 Penaeus chinensis
GGGCAACATCCGATTTAGAAGTTAACGAGGCTTCACCCTCACTCTAAACGAGTTGGCATTACAAGGGTGTCACTGTTTAGTAAACGTCAATGTATTTTTTTCTTCTTCTTCTCATTCGAAAGGAAAGTTGCAGTGTGAAAAAGAACAGGCATGAATCTGAAGGAGAAGACGTTCTGCGTTATGAAAGGCACCTTCACTAATGGCGAGGTTGCGTGTGAGGAGCTTTGTTTTGTCGTCCCGGAGCGAGCTGGAGGACAGGAAGCCCGCGTGGCCAGAAGCTCTTGTCATTTCCACGGCGGAGTGACGTCAGTTCAACCGTTAGCAGTTTGAAAGGATATTAAACTAATTTCACTTTTTTTTTTTTTTTTTTTTTATATCAACACTCGTTTGTTGACTGATTGTTGTGATGCATGTCCGTATCATTTTAGGCAGTATCTATGACTGATTTCTATATAAAAACCCGATACTTACGAAGATCTTTCACACTATTCCTTATCCATATCCAACACAGATCCTCAAGAATTTTACATAGATGGTCCCTCCACCCCAGGACGAAAATCCAAAGCCAGCTCCCCCTTTTTTTCCGGACGTCAGCGTTCGCCTACGCACCGGTGGCTTTCAATCTACGAACGCGCCTAAAACGATGTTGACTCGCCCGCGTTTCTTAAATCCTTTTTGCAATATTCCGTCCTTTCCACGTGTGTACCGGCTTCACTCGTTTATGATTTGCTGCAACGCGAAAGGTTGCAGGGAGGGGATAAGTCCCTGGGCGGACAAATCCCCCGTTGGAAATGGGGGAAAAGAGGGAAAAATAAATTCGAAAAGGGTGGTCTTGCCTTCGCTTTTGTGGAACCATTGGTGATGAAACATGAAAAGGGGAGAGAGGGAAGCGGGAAGCGGGAAGAGGGAAGAGGGAAGAGTAGGAGAATAGAGAACCAGTTAAAACTAAGGAAAATGGAATGGACAGAAAGGAAAAACAGGACAGAACCTGAATTCATGACTTGAAAGTTCATGTTTTGCCTTGACCATTTTATTGCTCTTAAAACCCACTTCCTCCTTCTGGAGCCTCTTAACCCGGAGGATATTCTGCCTCCTTGTGTGCCGATGTTTATCTCCCTCTCGCTCTCTCTCTCTCTCTCTTTCTCTTTCGCTCTCTTCCTGTCTGTTTAGCTGTCTCTCTTCCTGGCTGTATATCTCAATCTCAGTTTCTTCCTTCTCTCTCTTTCTTTCTTTCTCTAACTGTCTCCCTCTTCGCCCTTATTTCTTACAGTGTCTCTTCATTTTCTTATTTCCAATACTGCGACAGTTTCGATTTGTTTGTATTCCTGCTTGCATGATTCCCCAGCACTCCCCCCTCTCTCAACCTGTATCTATGTCTGTCTGTCCATATATCCCTGTCTCTCTCCATCTCTCTCTTACTCGCCGGCTCTCTCTCTCTCTCTCTCTCTCTCTCTCTCTCTCTCTCTCTCTCTCTCTCTCTCTCTCTCTCTTTCACTCACGCTCTCGCTCTCTACCCCCCCCCCCCCCCCATGCTCTCGTCTCTCCAAAACAGCGCTACATTGTGATGATAAAGGCCTTTACTGCTTCTAATTCAATTTGCATTTTACTTTTTTTCACTCTTTCTCTTTCAGGCGCTAATATCCGTCCCCTTTGAATGTAAAACACCGGCGCAGTTGATCTGATTCGGTTTAATTGTGCCGTAGAGATTACTGGATTCTGATAACAAGCCCTTTATGGAATTTCGGGGAAAAATACGCATGGGAAAACAGCCACATGTGGACAGGTAATTTACGTGATATTAAACAACCCTTTCGGTTATTAATATGATTAGCTGATTGATGTTAGCGAGCTCATTTACTGGTTGATATAACTGGTTGATAATTAAAATATACATCAAAGGCATGAAAGACTAGTAGATTCAAGTATAACAGTCCATACCAGGTAAACATTTGGTGGGGAAAATCAATAGCTGATCACCTCGATTTTCTACAGCTGATCGATCTCCGTTTTTTAATTTAATTTATTTATCTTTTATTTTTAATCAGATAAGGCGTCTTCTTTACGCATCACTGATTTTCCTGCTCCAGGCTGTCTAAAAATGGAACTTAATAATGAATTTCCAATTTCCCTTGCTTTTGAATTTAATTTTACCCGATTGTAGGACGTCAAATGATATCCTGGCGTGCGTGGATGTTTGGACATGGCATATGATTCCATTCCATGATTTAAAATTGGCTGGAACTATAATTACTTTCCGATTCAACAATTTGCAAGCTATTGCTCCCCGAACACTTGAAAAACGGACAGACTGGACTTGATATCCCCCCGTTAAAAAAGAAAAGAAAAAAAAAAAAAGAAAAAAAAAACCATCAATATATCATCCAATATCCCAATCAAAGTCCGAGAATAAGAAAGTATTTCACATCTTTTGCTTACACTGCCGGGTAGCATAGGATTACCATATCTAATCATTTCATATAACCTAATCCGATGCTAATTG
>NC_061839.1:14923708-14928708 GCF_019202785.1 Penaeus chinensis
TCTTCTCTTTCCTCAAAAATTTTATCTCAAGGTCACAGTCCTCAATGAACTCTCTTCGAATTCCTTTCAGGTACAGAAAACGGGACGGAGGAAGGGATGGCGGCCGGAACACGTCGTTCAGCCCCGGTTTTGTGGGAGACATTGGGTCGCGCCAGACTACAGCGTAACTCCTCTGATAAATAACTATCGAGGCATTAGTTACTTTATCCTGGAGAAGTTATTAGTTTTATATTTATGCAAACACACACACACACACACACACACGCGCGCGCACGCACGCACTCACGCACGCACACACACACACACACACACACACACACACACACATGCACATAAACACACACACACACACACATACGCACTCACGTATGTATAAATATAGATAGATAGATAGATAGATAGACAGACGGACAGCTAGATAGATAGATAGACAAATAAATTAATAAATGTTTCTTCTATGTATCTACATCCACACATTTATATATATATACAGTATATATTTATTTATTTATTTACTATATATATACATACATATATATGTATATATATATCTGTATATATATATATGTATATATATATATATATACATATACATATACATATACATACACACACACACACACACACACACACACACACACACACACACATATATATAAATATATATATATATAAAATATATATATATACATATATTTCAGCTGGATGATTCTCATGATGTTCTAAAGGTCGCTGAGAGTTCCGGATTCTCTCGCCGTCTCACTTCGGTTTTATGAGTTGCTGCTCCTTTTGTGACGAAAAGCCATTTGTTCTTCACAAAAAGCCACTTGGCCTTCAGGAGTCGATTCTTATCACTTTTTGTCTTTATTATCGTTGCTGTTGTTTTGTTGTTGTTGATGTTGTTATCATTATTAGTATTATATATCATTATTATCATCGTTATCATCATCATTATTACTATTATAATTATCATTACCATTATCATCATCATCATTATTATCATCATCATCATCATTATCATCATCATCATCATCATCATCATCATCATCATTTTCATCATCATCATCCTCATTATCATCATCATCGTGGTCACACGATCATCATCATCACTATCATCATCATTATCATCATCATCATCATTATCAACATTATCATCATTATAATCATTATCAACCGTTGCTCTTTATCAATCACCTTGTCTCATTACCATGATCATCATCATCAGTATCATTATCATCATTAACATCATCATTATCATGATCATTATCGTCATCATCAGTATCATTATCATTTCATTATCATCATATCATTATCATTTTCATTATTAGTTCTTATTATTGTCATTATTATTATTATTATTGTCATTATTATTATTATTATTGTCATTATTATTATTATTATTGTCATTATTATTGTCATTATTATTATTATGATTATCATTAATATCATTATTATTATTATTATGATTAATATCATAATTTGTATTATTATTATTGTTATTATTTTTTTATCATTATTATCATTATTATTACCATTATATTATCATTATTATCATTATTTTTATTATCATTGTTACTATTATTATAATTACTATTATTGTTGTTGATTTTGTTTCAGTTGTTGTAGTTGTCCCATTATCATCAGTATCATTTACATAAGTCTTAATTTTCTCTTAATTCTCCATTTAAGTATCTATGTCAAAACAAACAAAATAGATAAACAGTATTATTAAAGGTACACACATTTTACTGTAAAATTATCCAATAAAAAAAAAATGTGAAGAAAATCAATCTGTGAACGATACTTAACGTTATTCAAGAATCAAGATGTTCGGCTCAGACGCTGTAATGCTCACGTGATTAAAAAAAAAAAAAGAACGAAAAAAACGAAAAAAAAATGAAAAATGAAAGAAAGAAAGGAAATATTTATATATGTATATATATTTCCGAAAAAAAAAAAACGGATAAAAAGGAACAGAAAGAAAGGAAATATATATATGTATATATTTTCTGTGGAATCTAATTTTTGGTTCATCGTCTCGCCTTTTGATCCATTACAAACGCTGTCAGAACTGTCATGGTTTGGAGGACGGAATAAAGACGGAGGATCTGAGACTGTTTTGTCTGTCTCTTCTCCGATCTTCCTTTGTTTAATTTCTTCTGTCACGTTTTTTTGTTTTTTTTTTTTGGTTCTTTTCTGTTTTTTTTTTTATGTTTTCTAACGTCTTGATTTTTTGTCATCTTCTTTGTTGTCCCATTCTCTTCTTGTCTCACTATCTTATGTCATTTTCAGTACGTATTTTTTGTTTTCCTCTTTTTCACTTGCCTCCATCTTCTTTGTGCATCCTGAAGTCTTCTTTCCCCCTCCTTTTACCCCCTTCTTCTCTCCCACCCCCCCTCCCATTCTTATCCTCTCTTCCTCCGTTATTTTTTTTTTTCCGTTCGCCTTCTCTAGTCATCTGTCTTCCGAGGTGCGGTCTCTCGAAGATGCCCTTCTAAAGGCCACCTTGTCTCATTATTCATTAAGTTTATGTGAATGTCCTCATTATTTTTGACGCCTTGATCTTTTGGGTTCTAATGTTTGCTTGTGTGTCATTCTATTTAGAGGATGTTTTGTGTGATGTATTGCTGCGGTACGATAGATTAATGTGTAAACTTGCTGCGTTACTGAATATAGCGCTGTACAGCCATACATTGTGGCACTAAATTGATAATATGTGTGCTTATTAAATCATGTAAATCCGTATTGCATCGACGTGTTATATTAGTTATATTCATTATATCTATCGTATCGTGTTTTACAAACTCTCCCCCACCCTCCACGCCTTCGGAGCTTTGTGGCGTTTTTTTTTTTTTTTTTTATATACAAACCTCTTTGTATTTTTTCCGAAGAACATTTTGGCTCAAGTATTCAAACAAACCGGATCGAACTAATTCAAGAAGCTAATCAAGAACTCTTGTTTTGTCTCCGAGCCCAAACACGACAAGCGTACATAAGAATAGACAAATACGACATTCGGCACAAAATAATACTTGGAAGCGAGCTGAGACTTCTTAGAATACTTGAGCGTGAGAATCGCTTTACACCGCCCTGGTATTGTTGGTATTCATACTGTTTTGTGTGAAGCAGATACGATATCTTGAGTGTTTTCCTTAAAGTTATGAACTGTTGGAAACTTATAAAGCCTGTTTATATTGATTTAGTGGTTGTGTTCTTCAGTTCATGTTTATCTTCTGTTATCTATATCTACATCTATATTTATCTATTATCTGTCAATATCTCTCTCTATATATATATATATGTAAGACGTTCTGTTTTTATAACTAATATTTTCATCGAACTTCTGTTGTCAAGATTTTTTTTTTCTCTTTTTGTGCCGTTTCCTACGCACGCTTTTTTCCTACTGTGTTTGTGAGGCTTCTGTTGAGGTGCAGTATATCTCCTCTCTCTCTTTCTCTCTCTCTCTCTCTCTCCCCCCCCTCTCTCTCTCTCTCTCTCTCTCTCTCCCCCCCCCCCTCTCTCTCTCTCTCTCTCTCTCTTCTCTCTCTCTCTCTCTCTCTCTCTCTCTCTCTCTCTCTCTCTCTCTCTCTCTCTCTCTCTCTCTCTCTCTCTCTCTCCTCCCCCCCCCCCTCTCTCTCTCTCTCTCTCTCTCTCTCTCTCTCTCTCTCTCTCTCACTCTCTCTCTCCCCCCCTCTCTCTCTCTCTCTCTCTCTCTCTCTCTCTCTCTCTCTCTCTCTCTCTCTCTCTCTCTCTCTCTCTCTCCCCCTCTCTCTCTCTCTCTCTCTCTCTCTCTCTCTCTCTCTCTCTCTCTCTCAGACACACACGCACACAAGGAAACGCGAGTAAAACAAAATAAAAAAAATGTATGACATTCCTGACATTTTTATTTACACCATGAATGATCATTGTAGAAATTCCGCCAATGGAAACAAGAAAAAAAAAACAAGAACAAGAACAAAATAACATGTGTATTAGAATCGTAGACCGTAAACAGAACTAAGGGAAGGGGGGGGGGAAGGGGAAGGGGTAGGGCTAGACATTCCATTCCCCCTTCCCCCCCCCCCTTCCCCCTCCACTCATCTCTTGCCAACGCGACACCATTCAAGGGGGAAAAAAGTCGATACTGTCTCCCCTATTTCTTTCCCTTCCTTCAGAAAAAAGAAAACGGGAAAACGGAACTAGCTTGAACTGGTTCGCTATGATATGGACACTGAAACGCGTAAATATAAATTGTGCATTTCGTTCTCCGTCAGAACAGTAACAGGCTGGCTGTTTCTTTTTTCTTTTCTTTTTTCTCTCTGTTGATTACGTAGAAAAGAAGGAGAAATAGGCGGAGGAAAGGGAAAGAAAGATGATAATTTTGCATCGGGAGGGTTGCGAGAGGGAGCGGGAAGCCCAACAGATGAGACAGCGGGCTTGCTTAGCACTGTTTTCCACGCTCCATAATTTGTCAAATCTCATTAAGGCCGAAAATCGCTTTAAATGCTGTAAATGGAAGCGCTGAGTAGGAATACGGTTACCTCCCCTCATCCCTCCCCTCTGCCCGCCCTCGCCCTCTTTTTTTCTGATAAGATTTTTTCTCTCTCGTTTTTTTAAGAGAAAAATGTTTTTGTGTCTGTTTTCTAGAAATGTTAAAGACGTTTTATAGTAGTTGATTTTGGGATTTTTTTTTTTTTTCGTGAATATTCAATTGACGTTTGATCTATACAATTATTGTTTAGTCAGCCGATTTGTTCTGACTTGCATGTCATCCCAACAATAGGGAAAATCAGGCGATGCCACACTCGTCTTTCTCATACACTCCTCTGCAGAAAAAAAAAAAAAAATCACATTTTTGCGATACATAAATAAACCTAAATAACAATAAAAGGCGGATCAACACCACTTGCACTCTTGTACACTCCTTAAAGACTAAGAAAAAAAGAAGAGAAAAAATAAAAACAAACAAGACAACGTATGTAGAGAGTCGCAGGAGTTGTGCACCCCACGTGAAAGGAAGA
>NC_061839.1:14941208-14948708 GCF_019202785.1 Penaeus chinensis
TCTGTCTGATGATGCCTGCATTAGCTTTCGTTTAAAGATTTTTGTTCGAATAAGATCAAAGTTATTTTTTTTAAGGAAATAAACAAAATAAAGGTGGGGGTGTGTACAGAGTATATGGCGTCTTTTATTGCCATCCAGCTGGTTCTTCTTAACGCCTCGGGTCCGTATATACAAAGTAACAGCTATTCGTGTAGTGAGAACATGCAATGTCATAGCAATTATTTAAGTGCAAAACAATGGCAATTAATTCAGTACATAACAATAGCAATTAATCTATCAAATTTTGTCCCATATCCTGTTTGGCGATTTGTTTCACCTCTTCATCCCTTCCTCTCTATTCTTCGTTCTCTCTTTCCTCACGTCTCTTTCTTTCTCCCTCCCTCCCCCCATCTCTCTCTCTCTCTCTCTCTCTCTCTCTCTCTCTCTCTCTCTCTCTCTCTCTCTCTCTCTCTCTCTCTCTCTCTCTCTCTCTCTCTCTCTCTCTCTCTCTCCCTCCCTCCCTCCCTCACTCTCTATTTTTCTCCTCTCTCTTCCCGTTTATAAAGCCTTTGATTAACAATGTACACATATCCGTAAACATTAATATTTCCACTAAAGATTTTCCAAACCAAATCATTAATGGTATAATTCTTGAGCTGTTTCATTATGACCTCTTCGAAAATATTCAGATTTAAGACAAAATGGCCTCTCATGTTTGATTTCATGTTGATAAAGTGAAATGACTCCTGAAGCTGAAATTGAAACGTCGGGATGTTGTGTCTGCCACTTCATTATACTCGCATTGCTTTTCAAAATAGCTTTCAAAGCACTTTGTCAGGTGTTGTTTGTATCACCTGAAGACGTTACCGAGGTAAAACATATCATCTGTGATCGCTCTGAGTGTTAAGATGGAAGCGAGAGAGGGAAATGCTTTTAATGCGAAGTGGTAGTATTGGTGATCTGGAGTATTGGTGATAATGGCGATTGGTATAGTGTGATTACCGCGGCGGTAATGATGGTAACTCTCAGGGGTGATGGTGTGGTGATTATCAGAAGCCGTGATGTTGAGGCACGAGCAAAATATATTTGCTGAAGAAGACGCGTGACGTGAGGAACGTCTTGCGGCTGAACATGATTTTTTTTTTTTTTTTTTTTTTTTTTTTTACATTAAGATGAAGCTACACAAATGAATAGAGATCACCCACACACGCGAAAATAGATGGATATATAATATGTAGTTAGGATTTTAGATATGATTTTGCATACGTATTTCGCCATAAATAAATATGATTTTGCCATAAATCTTTATTTATGAAAGAATCACGGAGATCTTTCGGAAGGAAGAAAAATAGGAAAAAAATAGAGAATTCCATATCTTCGCCAAAAAATAAATTCACTTTCTAATCTTGAGAAGGCCGTCGACTATGACTATCTTCTGCGATTCACGGAAATTACATAACATATACCTGTTATAAAACAAGATCCATATATTCCCAGTTAAAAATAATGAAACAGCCTCTATAACAATTATTCTCCGCTGACCTTGTTTGAGTTGTGACCAATCCAGAGGAAGAGGGTGTCCCAAGCGTCCAGCAGCATGACGTCATCGTCCACGAGGTCCACCTGGGAGAAGTTGATCACCTCTTCGGCTGAAAAGAAAATGGATTTCATTAAATTACGGGGCATAGAAAACGGACTTCTCTTCGATAGGGGATAAAGAAAACGGATTTCTCTTCGAAATGGGATAAAGAAAACGGATTTCTCTTCGATAGGGGATAAAGAAAACGGATTTCTCTTCGAAAAGGGACAAAGAAAACGGATTTCTCTTCGAAAAGGGACAAAGAAAACGGATTTCTCTTCGATAGGGGATAAAGAAAACGGATTTCTCTTCGATAGGGGATAAAGAAAACGGATTTCTCTTCGATAGGGGATAAAGAAAACGGATTTCTCTTCGAAAAGGGACAAAGAAAACGGATTTTTCTTCGAAAAGGGACAAAGAAAACGGATTTCTCTTCGAAAAGGGTCAAAGAAAATGGACTTCTCTTCGATAGGGGATAAAGAAAACGTATTTCTCTTCGAAAAGGGACAAAGAAAACGGATTTCTCTTCGAAAAGGGACAAAGAAAACGGATTTCTCTTCGAAAAGGGGTAAAGAAAACGGATTTCTCTTATAAGGACAAATAAAACAGATTTATCTTCGAAAAGGGACAAAGAAAACGGATTTCTCTTAAAAAGGACAACTAAAACGAATTTCTCTTAAAAAAGGGACAAAGAAAACGGATTTCTCTTAAAAAATAGAACAAAGAAAACATATTTCTCCTAAAAAAAGGGACAAAGACAACGGAATTCTCATAATAAGAAGAAACAGAAGACGGATTACTCCCTAAAGAGGGGCAAAGAAAACGAATTTCTCTTTAAAAAGGACAAAGAAAACGGATTTCTCTTAAAAAAGGGACAATGAAAATGGATTTCTCTTAAAAAATGAAAAAAAAAACGGATTTTTCTTATAAAAGATACAAAGAAAACGGATTTCTCTTAAAAAGGGCAACTAAAACGGTTTCCCTTGAAAAAGGGACAAAGAAAACGGATTTCTCTTAGAAAAAAAAAAACGATTTCTCTTCAGGAAGTACAAATAAAACGGGTTCTCTTAAAAAAGGGACATAGAAAACGGATTTCTTTTTGCACAAGGACAAAGAAAACGGTTTCTCTTAAAAAGGAAAAAGTAAACGGATTTCTCTTAAAAAAGAGACAAAGAAAACGGATTTCTCTTAACAAACGGACAAAGAAAACGGATTTCTCGCTAAAAAGCGGTCATAGAAATCTTATTTATCTGACAATCGGGGATAGCTAACGGAGTTCTGCTTAATCTTGAGTCATAAATTGTCGGTAATTATACGGTGTATTTTTGAATGGCATTGGAAGTATTAAGTAGCACGGGGGGCATACTATATTAACACACGAAAGAACACATGTGCGTTAATCTATTGCTTTAAGAGGCAGACTTACAAATCCATGTTCGCTCAAACATCCACACACACGCGCGCGCGCGTGCGCAAATATGTACAGATACACAATCAAACACACAAGCACGTAAACAAACAAACAAACAAACATATACACAGATACATAAATAAACATAAACACGTAACCCCCCCCCCCCACACACACACACGAACACATAAACAAATACACAAACAAATACGTAAACAAACAAACACACACACATACACACGCACACATACACAAATACACAAAACAAGCACACGCAGCCACGTAACCAAACGCACACAGGGAGAGACCCACCCTTGAAGACTCCCGAGGCGTTGCTGCACTGGAAGAGGCGCGGCGGGTGAGACGGGTGTTCCTCCTTCAGCTTCGGGGTCGTGGCGTAGGGCTCCTTCCCTCCAAGGGCGCGCCAGAACTCCTCCTTCTCGTATCCTTAGAAGGAAGAAAGTTTATTATTATTATTATTATTATTATTTTTTTTTTTTTGGTAAAGGATTATCTGGTGTTTATATACTTGTTTGTTTTGTTTGTTTGTTTTGGTTGGCCGTTTGTTTATTCATTTATTCGTTTATATGAGTATTCAATACTGTATTTATTCATCTATGTATCTATTCCTGTTATTTCTGTTCTTCGTTCACTTATGTATTCATTATTCTGCGTATCTCGTTCCTTGACGTCAATCGACTTATTTTTTAGGTCATCTTCCTTCCCCTGATTTATCTTCGCCTATCTCTTCTCCCATTTTACTTCATTCCCCATTTCCCTTTTTGGATTCCTGCTCTCCTCCGATTATTCTCTTCTCCCTTTTTACTCTATTCCCCCTTTTCCTTTTCTGGATTCCTTCTTTCTTTCGCTTCTTCTCTTGTTCCTTTTTATTGCATTCCCCTTTTCCCTCTCTGGATTCCTTCTCTTTTAGTTCCTCCATTCTTTTCCCCTCAGAGCCTCTTCGCCTTGCACTCTACGGCCCTCTCACACTTTCCCTATCGATTTAGACTCGTCCCCTCTCTCTTCTTCTCCTTCCCCTTATCTCCACTTACCCTCTCAAAGTTTCCCCCTCGAACCCTTCTTATAGTCTATGGGCTCTCTCTCTCTTTTTCTCTCTCTCTCACTCTCTGTCTGTCTGTCTGTCTCTGTCTGCCTCTCTCTCTCTCTCTCTTTCTTTCTTACTTTCTCTCTCTCTCTCTTTCTCTCTCTCTCTCTCTTTCTACCCCCCCCCCCCCATCTCTTCATCTTGTCTCCTCCCAAATGATTCCCCTCATACAAACGAGAAATCAAATATGAGGCTCACCTCATACCCTGACCTTACATACCCTAAACTATCTCTTCCCACAAGAGTGAAAAAAAAGGTATGAGGTATCCCCTTATTCCCCACTTTCTATCTACCAAAGTACCTCCCTCATATAACCTAGAATAAAAACAAGACTTCCCCTCTACCCCTTGTAAACTACTCCCCATCAACATACAAAAGCGAAAACACAATGCGAGGCTCCCCTTATCCCTCCGTGATTATCCCCTCACGCAACAGATCAGAATCCGAGGTTTCCCTTCTCCTCACCTTCAGACACAATCAAGGTGTCTCCCCTGCTGGAGGCGAACGTCTTGGCCATCTCCCTCTCGTCGCCCGTGGAGCCCTTGCCGCACCACACGTACGTGGTCTGGGGGGTCGCCACCACGAAGCAGTCGTTGGAGTTCAGGCAGCCCGCGCGGAGGTCGACCTGGAGGGAGGAGGAGGAGGGAGAAGTGAGAACGAGGGAGGGTAGAGTGAGGGAGAAGGGGTAGGGAGGAAGAGGGGGGGGGAGGAAAAGGGGAGGAGAAGTGAGGAAGAGGGAGGGAGAAATGGAGAAGAGAGAGAGAGAAATGGAGAAGGGGGAGAGATAAATGAGGAAGAGGGAGGGAGCTTTTGATCTTTCTCTGTTGTTTTATTGTCTGTTTTTTTCTCTTCTAGTTCCTTTTTGCTTGTTTTGCTTACTGTTTCTTTCTTTTCGTCCTTGCGTTATAATGGTATGCATTGTTTGACCTGATTAGAATTGATTAATGAGGTGATTATTCTCTAAATGACACCGTAATAAACTAATTAAGAATCTGAATGTGATAAGAATCTTCACAATGAGAGAATAAAAAATATATGATTCATATTATAGTTGTCAAGCTGTCAGATGGAGATGCTAAAGATGAATCAATCATCTTAATTGCCTGACATGCATCTTTTTTTTTATCTAGTGTTTCGCTATCCCAAACTGCAATATAATTTCTACATATCCATTTTTTTTGCATAAATTATGCAATGTTTCTTCCACAAAAATTGTTACTGGTTCACTCTTTTTTTGCATTT
Source organism: Penaeus chinensis (assembly GCF_019202785.1). NCBI lineage: Eukaryota > Metazoa > Arthropoda > Malacostraca > Decapoda > Penaeidae > Penaeus > Penaeus chinensis. The sequence goes on from NC_061839.1 coordinate 14,946,525, forward strand.
TTTATGGAAATTTTCATGAATGGGAAAAAATAATGTCTTTGTTGCAAAAAATAAGCCTTTAAACTGATTAAGATAATCCTCTTACGTATCACGTACTGATATCCAAAGACTAATATTCCATAATCTTATTAATTCAAAGCCTATTTGTTGAATGATGACTGGGATTACGTGGAATTAAATATTTTTGTTATCTGTTTCAAAGATTTTAGTATTTAACATTGAGATTAGATCCGTTCTCTCTCTCTCTCTATCTCTCTCTCTCTTTCTCTCTCTCTCTCTCTCTCTCTCTCTCTCTCTCTCTCTCGCTCTCTCTCTCTCTCTCTCGCTCTCTCTCTCTCTCTCTCTCTCTCTCTCTCTCTCTTTGTTCTGACCCACCCTTCTTCCCTGTCTATCACTCTGTCTTTCTGTCGATCTGCGTGTCTATTAATTTTTCAGATACATTCTTCCTGGATCCTTCGTTTTCTCTCTCTCTCTCTCTCTCTCTCTCTCTCTCTCTCTCTCTCTCTCTCTCTCTCTCTCTCTCTCTCTCTCTCTCTTTCTCTCTTTCCCCTCTCTCTTTTTCTCCTCTTTCTCTCTCTGTCGCTCCCCTCCCCCTTCTCTCCCCTTTCTCTCTATCTCTCCTCTCCACTCTCTCTCCCCTTTCTTTCTCTGTTTTTTCCACCCCCCCCTCTCTCCCCTTTCTCTCTGTCTCGCCTCTCCCCCTCTCTCCCTTTCTCTCTCTGTCTCTCCATTCCACTCTCTCTCCCCTTTCTCTCTCTGTCTCTCCACTTTTCCCCCTTTCTCCCTTTCTCTCTCTGTCACCCCTTTCTCCCTTTCTCTCTCTGTCCCCCCTCTCCTCTCTTTCTCTCTCTGTCTCTCCCTCCTTTCTCTCTCTATCTCTCCTATTCCCTCTTTCTCTCTCTGTCTCTCCTCTCCTCCCTTTCTCTCTTTGTCTCTCCTCTCTCTCCTCTCCCTCCTTTCTCTCTCTGTCTCTCTTTAAGACGTACCTCAATGGCCTTGGTGTTATGGCTGGTGGTGCCTCGGATCTGCAGCATGTAGGACGACTTGCGACCCTCGTCTCTCGCACCCGAACCTGAGAAAAAAGGAGAAAAAAGGTGAAAAAAGGAGAAAAAAAAAAAGAGTTTTATTTGGGGGACGTGGATAAATGCGTTTGTGACAGTCTTGTTTGGCTAAATGACAGTTTTATTTGCGTTTATTTGCTCTCCTTCTGTTCCTGTCATGTTTTCTTTTTTCTCTTTCTCTTTTCTTGCTTTACGGGAGATTCCTTTACTCAGTTAGTATATATATATATATATATATATATATATATATATATATATATATATATATATATATATATCTTTTATTTGGATTGCGTTGGAAGGTGTTGCATTGCAGATGATTTTTGAATAATTGAAGTGGTCACTGAGAGAATACTCAATACCTGTCTTCACTTATTGCAGACGTCATTAGCCTCTGTGTCATATTTATTTTAGAAAAATAAAAATAAAAATAAAAATAATGTGATGCCTCTCTTAAACGGAAGTGCAGGTTCATGTCCCTTTAAAAATGGAGGCATGAAGCCGTGTGTATTTTTCATACATATATATTTCCAAGCTTGTTTGTATGCAGAGAAGAAAGGGAAGGAGAGAGGAAAAGGGAAATGGTGAAGAGGACGATGAGGAAAAGTGAGGGCGGAGTGGCAGGGGGATTTCAGATATAAGGAGAAAAACATGTTGAAAAAAAAGAAGCGTAGAGAGAGGAAAGAGAAGAAAGAAAACGAAGGAGATGATATAACGACAACCAAGAAGACGAAGAAGAAGAAGAAGAAGAAGAAGAAAGATAATAATAATAATAATAATAATAATAATAAGAAAGAGAATAAGATTAAGAATAATAATAATAAGAATAAGAAAGAAGAGAAGAAAGAGAAGAAGAAAAAGAAGAAGAAGAAGAAGAAGAAAGATAAGAAGAAGAAGAAAGAAAATAATAATAAGAATAAGAAGAAAGATAATAAGAATAAGAATAAGAATAAGAATAAGAATAAGAATAAGAAGAAAGAAGAGAAGAAGAAAGAGAAGAAGAAGAAGAAGAAAAAAAGAAAGAGAAGAAGAAGAAGAAAGAAGAAGAAGAAGAAGAAGAAGAAAAAGAAGAAAAAGAAGAAGAAACAGAAAAAAAGCAGAAGAAGAGAAGAAAGAGAAGAAG
>NC_061839.1:14976208-14978708 GCF_019202785.1 Penaeus chinensis
TGTGTGTGCGTGTGTGGGAGATTCTGTGTGTGTGTGTGTGTGTGGGAGGTTCTATGTGTGTGTGTGTGTGTGTGTGTGTGTGTGTGTGTGTGTGTGCGTGTGTGTGGGAGATTCTGTGTCTGTGTGTGTGTGTGTGTGGGAGATTCTGTGTGTGTGTGTGTGTGTGGGAGGTTCTATGTGTGTGTGTGTGTGTGTGTGTGTGTGTGTGTGTGTGTGTGTGCGTGTGTGTGTGTGGGAGATTCTGTGTGTGTGTGTGTGGGAGATTCTGTGTGTGTGTGTGTGGGAGGTTCTGTGTGTGTGTGTGTGTGTGTGTGTGTGTGTGTTATGTTCAATACCATCTCATTCATAAACCGTAGACATCGAACGTGATCAAAATTCAAACAATGATCTTGTTTATAAAGCTCCTAGTCTCATTGATCGCCACGGAATAGACATCGTTATTCCAGAGAGGTGAAGTTTGTATATAAACAAAAATAGCAAATACCAGAGCCATTTGAATAAGACAGATGACACTGGCTATAATAATGCTAACAAAATGATTGCTTACCGTAAACAATGTTAATAACGACAACGATTGTAATGTTAACAGAACAACGATAATGAAATAACATATATGTATTTATGTATGCATTTTCATCACACATTACTACATGTATTTCTCACCCTCCAACATATGTCTACTTACATCTAGCTACTCTGTCTATCCTCTCTATCTATCTACCTTTTATCTATTTATTTTATCTACTTCGATAGTGTATACTCTTTTTCTATTTTTTTTTTTTTTTTTTTTTTTTTTTTTTTTGCTTTCCAGGCTACACGAAACGGAAGCTTAAATACCCCCGACATTACAGCCTCATACAGAGTTAATTAGAGTCTAGTTAATCGCCGTGGGGTTATTACAGGCAGAAGGAAGCTATGTTGGGGGTGAAGGCAGGTATGTTGGGCATGTTGTGACGTCATCTCTCGTATTTTTGTCTCTTGGTGTCACGCCAGACGAGAGGCTCTTTCCCCTCGGCTCACTCGCAAATCATCTCTTTGGAATCGCGCGTGCGTTTGCTTGTTTGTGTTGGCGTGTCTTTTGTTTGGTTGTTGGTGTCTTTGTTTGTTTGTTTGCGTTTGTGTGTTTTGTTTGTTTGTTGGTGTCTTTGTTTGTTTGCGTTTGTTTTGTTTGTTTGATTTTGTGTCTGTTAGTTTGTTGGTGTCTTTGTTCTTTGTTTGTGTGCCTTTGTCTATTTGTGTGTGTTTGTTTGTTTGTATGTGTTTGTTGGTCTGCTGTATTGAGCAAGTATTCGTTTGTTGTTTGTATGTGTATGTCTTACGTTTACGCGTAATATGTTTGTGTGTGTCTTAGTATTAGTGCGTCTGATTTTTGTTTTTTCCCCTGATTTGTAGTTTTCTTAAATAATTTCCATAAATAATTTCCTACTCTCTTTCCCCCTAAACTTCCCACTTTTTTCTAATATTCCCGTGTTTACTTTTTCTTTTTTTTTTTCTTTTGGGTCGCACTGCTGTATTTTTATATTACTTGATTTTTTTCCCCTCATATATATCTTGTCTTATTTCTTTATTTTTTTTTTCTCGTTTATCATCATTTACCTGATGTCCTGCTCTTGTTCCATCATCATTACTCTCTGAATTATCATTTTTGCCTTTTCGGTTCTGTTTCATCCGGTTATCCCTTTCCCTAATAAAAAAAAAAAAGTCACAATTAAACACGTACGCATACGTACATAAGGCCATACGCACACGCGCTCACATATATAGGAACACACAAAGAAAATAAACACATAAACACACACAGGAAAACAAACACATATATAAACATACACACACAAATTGCTCACATAGAAATATACATATACTCAGCGCACATACCTACACATAAACTTACATGCATATAGAGTTCACCCAGTCACATTTAAACACACATACACTAATGCACACCCAAACATAAACACACATGAACTTACCCGAACACACACACACACACACACACACACACACACACACACACACACACACACACACACACACACACACACACACACACACACACACACAAACATACACTCTTCAAAAATAAGCGGAAACACGTCAAGGGGATTGAAACCTCGAACTGAAACACGAGCCTGATTAAAGAGCATGTTTAAAATAGGCGCGTTACATCTCCCCTTCTCCCCTCTCCCCTCTCCTCTTACAGACCTATCTGCTCCTTCATCTCCTCCCCTCTTTGCAATCCTTTTCCTACCCTCTATCTTTCCCTATCCTCCTCTCCTTCTCCGTCTCTTACATCTCTTTTTCTTAGTGTATTTGTAGTTTTGTTGCTATATGTATATCCATGTTTCTTTTCTTTCCTTCTACTCCTCCTCCTCTCTCGCTCCCTTCTTCTTCTTCTTCCTTACCCTCCCCTCCTTCCCCATTATCCTACCTATTTATCATACCTCTTACCCCCCCCCATTCTCCCCCCTCCCCCTTCCCTTCGGACCCAGCTGCACCCTAT
>NC_061839.1:14991208-15001208 GCF_019202785.1 Penaeus chinensis
AAGATAAGCCATGCCATTGAGCAATGTCTCCGATGAACTGTGCTATTTTATTAACGAAAAAAACTACATCGGGGAGACGTCTAGTTTGACGGAGCGTAAGTCAAATCCTACTTTACTTTTTCACCCTTTTTCCTCCATCTTATAGATTATCACTATCTAATCTCAAGCCCACTAACTCCTCTCCTTTTCCATCCTCAGCTCCTATGTCCAACCTGCTTTTTTCGACATTTTTTCAACCGCGTTTCCAACACAACGCCGACCATCAGCGTTGCACGTAATGAGAGACGTGGCTGAATGTCGGTCTAATCTCGGTCATATCAGTGTCAACGCTGTCATGCTGCCACTAAGCCTAATCTCAGTCGGTGTTAGAAATTGTGGGAAATGTATGACATATACACCAGATAAGGAGGAGAAAGGGAGAAAGTAGAGATAATAGGAAACAAGAGGAAAACTATGGATTGGAATGGAAAGATAGAGAGAAAATGAGAGATATAGGGAGATACAGGGAGATAAATGGAGATTTAAAGAGAAAAACGGGAAAGGAAGGGAGAAAAAGAAAAAGAGGTTGAAGAAAGAAAACAGATGAATCAAATCATCGTGTGGAAGCGAAGAGAGGAATCAGCAGGAATGTCAAATAAGGAGATGGAGAGAGAGAGATAAAAGTAACCCGAGACCAGATAGCAAGATCAGGCCTTCTGATTCGAAGTTCAGGTCTCTCGTCTGGGCCACGAAAGGTCACGAAGAGGTCAGAGTGATAGGAAAGGTCAGACCAGCAGTAGAGAAAAGCTCTACTGATAATCAAAGTAATAATTAATAACGATATATAACAACATATGATCATATATAAAGTGAGGCAAAGAAAACAGAACATGGTGAAAATTGAAAGGAAAAAAAAGAAAAAAAAGGAAATGAGAGAAATGAAGAGATAAAGAGAGGGGGAGGAAGGAAGGTTTACTCTTTTTAGTTGATAAAAGAAAGAAGAGGAGAAAGGAAAGAAACATATCTACTAAAGACGATTAAGATAATTTAAGAGAAAAAAAAGGGAAAGAGAAAAAGGAAGAGATGAAAAAAAGAGTAGGAATGAAAGGATAAAATAGAAATAGATAAAGAGAAGAACAAAACTAAGAAAAGAGAGGTAAATCGAGAAAAAAAAAAAAATATATGAAAATATAGCCGAAGAAAAAATAAGGAAAATGATGCAATAAACTGGGTCTAAGCAGATAACCACAAACCCTCTCGGCCAATTTAAGGAAACGCCAAGTACCAGTGAGAGACATAACTAATATCGCTTCAAGATAACACGGACGCTTCACCTGAGATATGGGGGCGAAGATCATCCCGAGAAGGACAATAGTTTTGAAATGAAGCACCGGTATTTAGAACATGAATTACATAAGAGAGCACGTCATTTTTGTCCGAAGAAAAAGGGTAAGCTGTGACGCACCATACAAGCAGGCTCGTAATCTGAGATGACCGCTGAAAACTATACCTTTGGAAAGCCGTCGCCATCATCCAGTCTTATCTGACACACACACACACACACACACACACACACACATATATATATATACATATACACACACACACTTATGTATATATATATTATATAAACGTATATACTTTATATATATATATACACACACTTATGTATATATATTATATATACGTATATATATATATATATATATATATATATATATACACACACACACACACACACACAGACACACACACACACACATATATATACACACACTTATGTATATATATTATATAAACGTATATATTTATATATATACATAAACACACTTATGTGTATATATATTATATATACGTATATATATATAAATATAAATATATATACAGACACACACACACAAATATGCCTATACATATATCATAGTATGCGTAAGCGTATAGAAAATGTAAAAACAGTGAATCCTACGAACTTTAAAATATTTTGCCATTACGTTCAACAACAATTAAATAGAAATTGTATATCTGTACACGTTGAAACGTATCCATTTATTTATCCCTCTTTTAATCTGCATTATACATTTACCTATATTACTTTCCCCCCCAGTTATTGCCTGCTTCCCATTCTAAAACAACAAAAAACAAAAACAAAAAGAACAAATCACAGGCGTAAGCAGGGAAGGGAGGGAGAGCAGTTACACATTCCCTGCTGAGCGTATCCAAGCTGCCTCCTGCTCGGGGTGTTGTGGCAACCTCCCCCTTCCCCTCGCTCGCCTCTCCCCCTCCCCTTCGCTCTCCCCCACATCCACCCATTGTCATTTTCACGCCCCGGTTGTCACGAGCGGAACGAGTACTCATTGATTAAAACTGGTATTCGCACTCATACGCGAAAACAAATGCTTGTTCTTAATTATTGACACGTTCTTTCTCTTTCTTTCTTTCTCTGTCTGTTTGTCTGTCAGTCAGTTTGTTTCTCTCTCTCTATCTCTCTCTCTCTATCTCTCTCTCTCTCTTTCTTTCTTTCTTTCTTTCTTTCTTTCTTTCTTTCTTTCTTTTTTTCTCTCTCTCTCTTTCTCTCTCTCTTTCTATCTCTATTTATCCATCTATCTATCTCTACGACCCTGTTATTTTCTGTTTCTACCATACACGAAGACACACACTCACACACACACACACACACACACACACACAAACACACAGACAGATACACACACACACACACAACACACACACACACACACACACACACACACTACAAGTATATACATACCAATACAACCCCTACAAACATCTGCATACAAGAAAACAAACGTAACCACACCTCCAAAATAATGAGATGCCACGACACAACGACGAATTGAAGCCACCAGCGAAGGTCGTCGTCGCTTCGCTGTGTGCACGAAAACGACCAAAGCGGCTAACCGAAACGACCAAAAACGACCCAAACGACCCAAACGACCAAAATCGACCCACCAAAAACAAAACCGAGTCCGCGTACGACCCACATCAACACTTGTCATCCTGGGTAAACTTCCTTATTGTTCGCCCATTCAGTTTCCTTGACAACTCGACTCGTCTCGTCAACTTGTAAAAAAAAAAAAAAAAAAAAAAAAAGAGAAAGAAAGAAAGAATGATTTCTCTTTTCTCTTCGTCTCCCCTTCACTCCCCTCCTTCTTTAGCGACGTCGTCTTAATTACTCGTTCTTCCCTAGGTCTCTTTTTTTTTTCGAAGAGTTGATTGATCCTACTCACTCCTCTCCAAGCTCTTTCGGTCCACTAATGAATCCCAGGGGAAGTTTGTTGATGATTAAAACCCGCTTTACCGAACATCGTCTATGCTTGAAAGGCCTTTGAACTCTCTAAAGGTGATCTTCGTGATTAAAACCGTTATTTTTTTCTTCATTATATTTCTGGAATCGCTTTTCTCCCCCAGCTGGCATGCGCAACAAGTAGGGATCCTTTCACAGAAGAATCTTTCGACGGCATTCAATCCTCTTCCTCCACTTCTGGGTCCTCTCTTGTACTACTGGATCCTCCGTAATGCTCTTGGATCCTCCTTGAGCTTATTGACTACTAGCACTTTTTTTTTATCGCGTGATAGTGCGTAGAAATGGGGTTTAATGAACAGGAAGTCGATTTTTTTTACTTGGGTAGCACGTTTTATTCTTTCCTCTCTTTTACAAATGTTCATGTATCTCTATCTATATTTCTGTTACAGTCCTCTATGGTTTTCTTTTTTTTTCTTTTTTTCTCTCTCTCTCACCTTTAGTCTCCTTATCATATATATATATTTTGCATTACATCGTTTCTCCCTTGGTGCATGTGTTAATATCTATGTGAACTCACGTGCGTTTCAGTGTATGTGTTTTCATTTGTATTCTAAGTCGAGCATCCTCATGTGGGGCAAGGCTCGCTGTCGCTTCTTTATATGTTCTTTCTAGTATATAGTTAACACTTTTTTTTTGTTTTACTAATATGTATTTTCTGTATGAATACACACACATATATATATGTTTATATGTAGCTAGCTATTAATTTTGACTACATGTCTGTGTATCTATCCATATGATAGATACACAGTTGTTTAAGTAACCATTTGCGATGAATTGCTGAAGTAAAATATTTCTTATATCAATTCTTTCAAAACGAAATTCGAATACTGAGGATAAGATAGCTAAAACATATGTTTATAGATATTCACAGCCGCAGATCTGTTTAGAAACACCAGGCAGGTGTGTCGATATAATCATGTGGTGCACACACACACACACACACACACACACACACACACACACACACACACACACACACACACACACACACACACACACACACACACACAGGGGCGCGCGCGCCCTGTAATATGCAACCTAAAATACAATACCCGTGTGCACGCCGTACACACATGACCAATACCGGACATCTCATAAACCATATCAAATTTCTCTGTACGATAACATATCTTATTACCCTTCCCCCCAAAAAACGATGTCATTAGCAAGCTAACTTTAACACCTTTTCTCATAAAGAAGATAAACCTATCATAACACTTCAACTCACAATAAGGGACATTTCAGTTATCTGTTCAGCGCTTAGGAATTGCGCTCGTATCCCCCCCCCCCCCCCACTCCTGCCCCACCATTAAAACCCAATCTCTGTGACTAACTTTACTGCTACCTTTGTTGCACACGGCTGATGCACATTGCTACCTTTGTTGCACATCAGCTGATCCGTGACATCTTCAGGTTCCTCAGTGCACAAAGACATTTTTTTCCCCGCTAATTCCTTTTCACTAAAAGCATTACGCTTTTTCCTCCTTGACAGGTCTGGATGATGCAGAGAAGGAAGGGCGGACACGCAGCGAGAAAAGAAAAGAAACAAAACAAGAAAATGGCTGTCATTGTATTTACTGACACCTCTATAATGAGTTCTAATGGTGATGTCGGATGATAGTGGCGATAAGGAATAATATTGGTGGCGTTTGAGGCCGAAAGTGACGATAAAATAGACTGAGATTGTTGTGAATATGATAACTGATAGCAACTATCTGACAGTGTTGTTAATACCATACCGCTGCTTGATGAGACGATGCATGGTTGTGAAATTCAAGTTAGACGGGCGGTATTTCGGCTGTTCTCCCTACATCCCCTCCCCCCGACGTTGGAGTGTGAGAAACAAATGTCCTAATAATGCAGGATGCCGATGCTATTGGTAATGATGATGGAAGCAACGATAACCTTCTGATAATGAGACCAAGATGCAGCTTGACAAACAGCATTACTGACAGGGAATTAGGAAAGGGCGAGGGGTTCGTGATGCTGTAGTACTCAGGAAGCGAATTATTAATGAGTGTGACGGTTGTTCCAGGAAGTGGCTGTTGAGTGTTTGGTACGCCATTCCCCCTATTTCTCTTTCTCCCTTTTCTCTCTCTCCCTTTCACTTTTTCTTTCTTTCTTCTAGTATTGTTTAGGAGAGGAAGATATTTCTTTTTTTCTCTCTTTTTCTCTTTCTCTCTCTTTCTCTTTCTCTTTCTCTTTCTCTTTCTCTTTCTCTCTCTCTCTTTCTCGCTCTCTCTCTCTTTCTCTCTCTCTTTCTTTCCCCCTCCCCCCCTCTCTCTTTCTTTTGTGTTGACAATCTAGCAAAATTATCTCAAAACTTTCGAAAAATCTATTTTATTAAAAAAAAAACAACTGCCAACTATTCATCTTTGTTTTTTTAAATTGTTTTCCTTCTTATTCCTTTTTAGATTTTATTCCCTTGAGGTCAAAGGTCGAGAGTCGAATAAGTGGATGAGGAGGAGGGAGGTGGCGAGGTGAGTGGGGGTTGGGTGGGTTGGGGGGGGCAGAGAGGGTGGAGTCGGCACACGGACTTCCGGTTAAGTAATGAGTGTGTGACGATACTCTGTGACACTCTACACTTAAACTGTCAGACTGGCTATTGGTGTCACTGTCAGTTTGCGTTGTCACAGATGCTGAGGTGTCACATACGCTATATTCGTGATGCTAGCGATGGAATTAGTGATTCATGGTTTCTTGGTATCAATTATGGCATCACTTATGGGTAATAGTGCTATTTACTATTAACGGTAGTGTCTGTGGTGTCACTGGTTAGTGGTGGCATAACAACTGGTGTCACTTGAAATTACGAGTATCACCTGTGATTAGTGGCAAATCAAGTAGCAACTGGTGTCATCTATAGCAAGAAGTGTCATATAAAATTTACAAGTGAATTTGATGTTCGTAGAGTCATACTTGTTTGATGATGATGCAATGTGGTTCAGTGTGTGCAACCAGGCATACCTCATACCCAATGCACACTTAAGGAATACCTCATTACTAATGCAAGTTAATTGAGTGATTTACTGAAATCAAGATATTATCACATACTTAATTAACGAATGAAACCTTTATTCGCTGTTATGTCGTTAGAACATTTCAAGGTACTAATTACAGGGAAGAAAATTTCCTGCCTCGTAACTGTCATTTCCTGTTCTTCTGGAGAGTAATTAACATGTTAAATAAGAACAACAAAAACATCTTTATTAAGTCTTTCATTGTAGGTATTCATTTCCTTTAGACTAAAGAATTTTTGTTCCAGATAAGATGTGTATATATATACATATATATACACAGCACACATGTATGTATATATGTATATATATATGTATAGACACACACACATACATATTTATATATATCGTCTGATTGCATCGCAATGTTTTGATGTCTGCATAGATAAGAACTTCATTTGCAGATCAACAGTAGAGATCTTTCCGGGCTGGGCTTATCTTGCTGAGAAACTTTTGCCTATTTTGCAATCTGACTTGTATATGTCTATTTTTTTCATGTTTTTACATTTGAAGATTGTCGAGATATCTTTAGCTCCTTTGTACTCGTTTCGTTTGTCCGATGTGTATAAAAAACACGCTTATACATAAAAGTATAAAGATACAGAGACACATACAAACACACACATAGACAGACAGACAGACGGATAGGCAAACACAGGCAGAAAGACAGGCGCACACACACACACACACACACACACACACACACACACACACACACACACACACACACACACACATACACACGCACACACACACATACACACATACACACATACACACACACACACACACACACACACACACTAACACACTAACACACATACACACACACACACAGACGCATATAACTTACACCGAATTCAAGATCACTCTTCCACCCAGTGACCCAGAATCAAGCAAGACTTACCTGGCGTCATAGTACTGAAAGAAAGGAAAGGACACTTTCCTCTCAGGGTACACGGCCAGCATCCTCCTGGGGTCCACCTTGACACTCTCGCTCCTTGACTCCCTTGACATTTCTTTGGCACTCACGCGGCATCCCCACACTTCCCTGGATTTTTTTTTTTATCTTTGGCACCCTATCCTCTTCCAATTTGGGCACATTACATTTCTTTCCTTTCTTATCTTTCTTCTCTGTTCACTTCGCGTTTGGATTAATCATCGCTCTATTCTAGGATTCCACAGTTCCTTTTTCCGGGGGAGGTCTATCAGACATCCCTCAGCACTATCACACTATAGCTTCTGTCCGCGTGTTATTTAAGAAGCCTGTCGTGCCTCTCTGTCCTAATCCAAATCCTCTTCTGATCGGAGCTGGTGAGGATCTGGTGGGGATTCGGCAGGCGTCTCTGTCAACATGTAATTGATCTTAAGGGGAACTTAAGTGGCACACACCTGGAGTCTGGTCGCGCCCTCCGCTCTCATTCCTAAGGCAGGGTCGTTCTCTTGATGCCCCGACCTCCGCGTGAGGAGGCATTGAGCGTAATCATCATCGCTAGATATATCTTTTATAACAAGCGCAAATGGTGGATTTTTTTTTCAGTCAACTGTAGTTATATTTTGGACACCAGACTCGGCTGCAGACATTTGTTATTTATTTATTTTTTTAATTATTACTTTTTTTTTAAAGATTATAGAATCACTTCGAACTATACTCACTCATTCGCTTTTGATATTTCCTGTTCACGGAGTTACCCCAAAAGGCGAGACGCTGGCGCTCATGACAGGTTACGCACACACTCACAGCATGGACGGATCACCACAGTCTCGCGATGCAGTAAGCCAATCAAAAAAAGAAAGAAAAACAGAAAAAAAGGATTCTCACAGCACCAAAAGTCTACCACAGTCATGCGGACTGACAGACGGACGTGTTTCTCGCCAGCCCACATTCGTTTGAAATAAAATCAGGGCTTAGGATCCCCCTCCACCTCCACCAGCGGGCCCAGACTCCACCCACGGGAAACCAGGCGGAAGAGCCACGCCTACTTTTTGTTGTCGATTTGGTCCATGGAAGGCAGGTATGGGGAAGGGACTTTCGACCTTGCGTTCCGGCGTGGCATGAACCTGTGTTGGGGCCTTTGTGCGCGAATGGTGTCGAAGCTGATTATCTAAGTCCGAATTTGGTCGAATTATTTTTGCGTGACAGTCTCGGTGTCACAGGGAGGGACACTGTGACAAAAGCCTGACTCAGTGACAAGAGGACAGTGTCGCTATCACTCGTGGAAATTCGCGAGGCCTTCTAGGGATGAAAAGATTCATTTCCTCAATTTCCAGGTGTGACGTCAGACTGTAACAAGGGAACCGCCCGCGACAGTTCCAACGGAAAGGAAGAGAGAGAGAGAGAGAGAGAGAGAGAGAGATAGAGAGAGAGAGAGAGAGAGAGAGAGAGAGAGAGAGAGATGGAATACCATATATATATATATATATATATATATATATATTTATATATATACACACACAAGGATATATGTATTAACACAGACACACACATACATGTGTGTCTGTGTGTGTGTGTGTGTGTGTGTGTGTGTGTGTGTGTGTGTGTGTGTGTGTGTGTGTATGTGTGTGTGTGTGTGTGTGTGTGTGTGTGTGTGTGTGTGTATATATAAGTATATATATGTATATATATACACATTTAAGCATATATGTATATATGTGTATATATGTATGTATATATATAAACATATATGTATATATATAAACATATATGTGTGTGTATATATATATGATATATAAATATAAATATATAGGTATGTTTATATGTATGTATATAAATAAGCAAACATATATGTGTTTATATATACATATATACGTATACATATACATATATATATATATATATATATATATATATAAATCACACACACACACATATATATATTAACAAACACAAGCACATACACACACACACACACACACACACACACATATATATATTAACATACACACAAGCACATACACACACACACACACACATACATATGTGTGTGTACATATATATACATACACACAGACATATTATATATATGTATATATATATATGTCTGTGTCTCTCTTATATATATATGTATATCTGTATCTATATATATGTATGTATAGACACACACATACACACACACACATACACACACACACACACACACACACACACACACACACACACACACACACACACACACACACACATACACACACACACACATACACACACACACATATATAGATATATCTGTGTATATAGAGTTACATAAATAAGCATTCATATATATATATATATATATATATATATAGATACATATATATATATATATGTATGTATATGCATATAGATAGATAGATAGATAGACACAGTAATAAACATGCATATACGTATGTATATATATGTATATGCATATAGATAGATAGATAGATAGATACAGTAATAAACATGCATGCATATATATATATATATATATATATATATATATATGCATATATATGTATATGCATATATACATGAATATATATACACATATGACTGCCGCGATGGTCCAGTGGTTAGAACACTGGACTCCGACCCTCATGGTCCCGAGTTCAATTCCCCGTTCATATCGCCTTAAGAAGTCAAACGCAGGTGTCGTAGGGGAAGTCACCGTCGTGGCACAGGTGTTAGTGCGCCGAACTGCGGTTGATTAGGAAG
>NC_061839.1:15018708-15021208 GCF_019202785.1 Penaeus chinensis
TTACATCGCGTACAGAGGGATCCAGTTTGGATTCAGAGATACATATTACATTTGGTTTATTACTTTCAATTATGTGCGTGTGTCTCTACACACACACACACGCATATATATATATATATATATGTGTGTGTGTGTGTGTGTGTGTGTGTGTATTATAAGTAAGCATATATACACATACATTTATGGATGTAATACTGTATAATATAAAGAGTTTCCCCTATAAATTATGTTTTCTATGAAGTTTAGCATTCATTGAAAAGTCTTTTATGGGTAACTATGATATTCTCTATAATTCGCTTCGCTATTTATTTTTCTGTTGTTTTTTATTCCTTACTTACACATTTCTTTCCTTTGGATTTTTTTGTTTCACAGATCCATTCGATCTTGGAAATAATTTTTGTTCCATTAATTAATGGCGTAATATCTTTTGTCGCTTTCCATAGCAAATGACCGGTTAGGAAATAAATGAAGCTTTCTCCTCCCAGAAAAGCTAAAGAAATTTTGTTTCGATTTCTTAATATGTTTGATGAAAGAAAAAGGGTTATCAACAATATGAACTAACAATAAATATCGTAAGAAAATGCAAGTATGCTTCGTGATGAACTCTACAGGACGAGAACCTTGCTTTTCACCCTTGGAGCAAGATTTCGTTATTTATTTATAAGTAATCGTTCATAAATTAATAAATGCGTGAATATAGGTAAACTAACGATGTACTTTTCGAATTGTAAACTACGCGACATAAAATGTCGACCCATTTGTTGTTCACGTATATTTCATTTTCTCCATAACTAAGGAAAAAAAAAAAAAAACAATAAAAAAATACGTGTACATCCTCTCTTGAGATTCATTAACCTTAAACAAACCTCAATTATGTTCCTAAAGTCTGGGTCTTGCAGATTCCAACAAAGCGCAAAATCTTTACAGAAAACTATAATTTTTACGGAGTAACTAAATCATGTTCCTTGTTTTCTCCGCCGCTCAAATACTGTTATTTTTTTAGATTATACATTTTCAAGTCCAGCCTGAATTTGTGGAAAACTATCATGCAATTGCTTAGACAGTTTGTCTTCGCCAGAGCATCGAAAGGCGTGGCAGTCCGTGGCTATAGGCATATACAACATTCAGTGCTTAATGGGGAACGGGCCACGATCGTATTTTGCTTTTTTTATTACATTGGTTATATAAATTATATAGTTACACTAATAACATTTTCAAAATATGCAAAGTATGGTTTTCGATCACAATCTACTTTTTACCGGTTTCTTGCGCATTTTCTGCTGTTCGCTGTGGACGTGATCCGAAAACGGTCTGAAACTGGCCTTTAAATATTGTCGCAATGCTTTTATGATAATTATTATTATATGTTCTAGGAGATTATGTGCCTATGGCCATTTTAACTATAATATATCATGCCGGCTCGCTCATTTGTGTGACAAAACTTCGTTAAGCCAGTTCGCGATACACGGCGATGAAAAAAAACGATAAAATCATGTGCCTGCGAATTTCGCTTAACACGGCGCACGGTCATTTGGAATCAACTTACCTGTGTTATTAATAAAAGCAACTGGGGCCATGACAACCGGTTTCTTATAGTAAATCTTTGAATCGCACAGACCTTCACCAACCTGAACACCGGCTGAAATTTCCTTTGAGGAACGCATAACTTCCCACAGTATTCACATTCTGATTGGTCAGAGAAATGTGACATCATTTGGTAAAACTATGATTGGCTAGAATTTTTTTTTTTTTTTTTAATGCCAATACAGCAATTTGGTTATAAATGGATGTTAAGCAACAGCTAGCGTGTGTTGGCCTTTCATATATGGAGGATAAATGAACCATTTTTGTAACTTATATCCGATATACCAAGGTCTAGAGTAGTACTTAACTAGACCTTATGATATGTATTACATCCCCTGTATCCTGTAGTATTTTTGGCAGATGTGTATCATAAATACCAGTAATTTATTATACATACACACTAACATTATTTGTTTTACTATGAATCTCGTGGGAATATCACACCTGAAAACAAATATTAACTACTGCAGATACATAACATGTTTCACAAATCCCAACCTTAATCGGAATTGCTCGTGGTCTTTGAGTTGTCCGCCTCGTTGAGCGCGTCTAGGGAAGAGCTCTTCTCCCCTTTGTGGCGGATACAGCCTGGCTTCGTTAAACAATTATGTAGGGCAGCTTCTTCATATTCTTTAATAAACATATGACGAGGAAAAAAAACATTGGGAGAAATATTAATTTCTCATTCCAGGATTCTTTGTCCATTTTTTAACAATTCTCCATAGACGCTCAACTGTTTGCGTGTGCACGGACGCGTCTTTAGGGTCTACACAATTTTCGGAATGATTTACAACATGCCCATGATCTTTTGATGTGCAGTAAGCTTCACAACCATCACTAATTATAACACTTTCCTTAATTTTTTTTTTTTTAATCAAAGTAATAAATGCACTCCGATCATCCTTGTCAGGGGACA
>NC_061839.1:15048488-15053488 GCF_019202785.1 Penaeus chinensis
ACACGCGCGGACAAACACACTCACACACACGTGCACATATCGATGATAAAGATTACGATATAAACTATAATGGCGATAATAGTTTCTCGTACTGATAAAGAAATAAAAAAGCCAGAGATATTTATGATGACGAGGAGGATAAAAATAATATTGATGATGATGATGCTGATGATTATATTAGCAACATGAATTATCATTATCATTATTATCCTTGTTATCATTATTAATGTTACTAATAATAACAATAAAAATAATAATATTATTATTATTATTATTATGGTTATTATTATTATTATCATTATTATTATTGTTGTTCTTATTATCATTATTATTATTATAATTATTATTATTGTTATCATTATCATCAGTACTACTTTTATAATTATTGCTATCATTATCATTATCATTAATACCCTTGTTACCATTACCATCATTATCACTACCATCATTATTGTTATTATCATTATTATCATTACTTTTTGGGAGGTTATTATCGTTATAACTGTTATTCTCATTCTCATTATTATTATTATTATTATTATTATTATTATTATTATTATTATTATTATTGTTATTATCATTATTATTATTATTATTATTATTATTATCATCATCATTATGTTATTATTATTATTATCATAATTATTGTTACTAACATTATTATTATTACTATTATTATTATTATTATTATTATTAACATTATTATTATCACAATTATTATTGTGGTTGTTATTATTGTTATCCTTATCATTATTGTTGTTGTTATTATCATTATTACGTCATCATATTTATTATTATTATTATTATCATCATTATTATTATTACTATTATTATCATAATTATTATTATTATTATTATTGATATTATTATTATTATTATTATATTATTATTATCATTATCATTATTATTATCATCATTATTATTATCACTGATATTACCATTGCTATTATTATTGTTGTTGTTGTTATGATTATTGTTATTATTATTTTTATTATCATTATTATTATTATCATTATCATAATTATCATTATTTTCATCATTTTCATTATTGACATTATTATCATTATCATTAATAACATTATCAATTTTGTTTTATTTTTATTATCATTGTTATTATTATTATTATTATTATTATTATTATTATTATTATTATCATTATTATTATTATTATTATTATTATTATTATTATTATTATTATTATTATTGTTGTTGTTACTGTCATTATTATTATCATTACCACTATTGTTTAAATTTTTGTTTATATCATTACTACTATTATTATAATCATTATTGTTATTATCATCGTCATTATTATTACCATGGTTATTATTATTATTATTATTATTATTATTATTATTATTACTTTTATCATTATTATTATCATTATTATCATTATTATTGTTTTTGTTGTTGCTGTAATTACTAATATGATAATAATATTATTATCATTATAATTATTATCGTTATTACTTTTCTTATTGTTTTTAAAATTATCCTTATTATTATTATTATTATCATCATTAACATTAGCATTAGCATTATTACTGTTGTTCTTGTTGTTATTATTATCATTATTATTTTGATTATAAATGTCATTATATTTTTTTTTTCATTATTATCATTATATTATTATTATCATTATCATTATCATTATCATTATAACTATCAATATTATTGTAATTATTACCATCGTAATTACAATTATAATTATCATCATTATTATTATCATTATCGTCATCATCATCATTTTCATTACTGTTATTATTGTTATCGTAACTGTCGTGATTGTCATTATGATCATTGTCATTATTATCGTTATTTAATTCTATTTGTTATTATATATATACTATTTGTATTAATAAAAGTCGTGATGTCAAATCTTCATCATTACCGTCATCACCATTAGTGTTATTATTATTATTATTAATACATTATCAACACCGTTGCTATCACTATAGTTATAATTTGTATTTTCATTATTATCACTATCTTTATTATTATCATCATTATTATTATTATTACTATTATCATTATTATTATTAGTATAATTATTAGTATTATTATCAATATTGTTATTATTATCATTATTTTCAATGTTATCATTATTATTATGATCATTATTATTATTATCATTATTATCATTATTATCATTATTAGTATTATTATCACTATTATTATAACCATTATTATTATTATCATTATTATTATCATTATCAGTATTAATGATAACGTTATTATTATTTTTTTATTATTATTATTATTATCATTATTAGTTTTACTATTACTATTGATATTGTTATTATTGTTATAATTATTATTAATATTATTATTATTGTTATTATAAATATCATTATTGTTATAATTATTATCATTATTACATCATTATCATTGTCATTACTTTTATTACTATTATCATTAATACTGTAACTATTATCATTATTGTAATTTATATTATTATCAATGTTATTATTATTAGTAGTAGTAGTAGTAGCATTGTCATTATTATTGCTATTATTATTACTACTGTTATTAATATTATCATAATTATTATTATCATTCTTATTATCATTATCATTATTACTATTATTATTAGCACTATCATTATTATTATTATATTATCATTATTATTATTTTGATTATCATTATCTTCGTTATTATTACTATTATTATCATTATCATCATTATTACTATTATTATTATTATCATCATTACCTTTATCATTATTTATCATTATTATTATTATTACTGTTATTTTAATTATCATTATTATCATTATTAACATTATTATTATTATTATTATTATTATTATTATTATTATTATTATTATTATTATCGGCATTACCTTTATCATTTTTATCATCATCATAAACATTATCATTATTGTTAATTTTCTTATTATCATGATCATTATTATTATTGATGTTATTCCTATTGATGTTATCATGAGCATCAACGTTATCATCATTTCCATTACTATCAACACCATCATAATCATTGTTCTTATTATCATTCACTCTCATTATCACTATCACTATCACTATCACCCTCTGCATTTTTATCAAGAACATCATCACCATATTATTAATATCATCAACAGTGATTATTAACTACGAACGAAAATGATACCAATAAGGACAAGAATAATGACGGTAAGCGAATGACCTACAGAAATGGGCGGAACAGATCTTAGCAAATCCATAATGTGTCGATAATGGTTAAATATTTAGGAAATTGGTCCCTTGAGAGAGCATGTGAGAGGGGGGGAAGATGTTGAAGGGAGTTGGAAGAGGGAATAAAGGAGAAGGAGGTGAATATGGAAGGAGAGGGGAGAAAGTGGGGGGAAGAAGGATAGGAAAAGAGAGAGAAGGAGAAGGGAGATGGAGGAGATAATGGGGACAGGATGCAGGAGGAGGGTGGAAGGAATGGAGGGAGAGGGGAGAGGATGAAAGAAAGGAGAAGGACATAGGGTGGAGGAGGAAGAGGAAAGGGGGGGGGGGGAGTAGGGAGAGGAGGAAAGAGGGAGGGAATGAAAGGGAAGTGACGAGGGAATAGAAAGGGGGATAAGGAAAAGGAGGAAGAAGACAAGGCGAGAATGGATAAGGGGAGAGGAGGAGGGAGGGGAAGAGGAAAGAGGAGGAGAGAATAGGGGATAGGGAGGGAGAGGGAGAAGCGGGAAAGGAGAAAAGGGGAGGAGCGAAAGTAGAGAGAATTTAGGGGATAGCCAGAGGTGGGGGATGGGTAAGGGGGAAGGGGGTAAGTGGGGGAGGGGGAAGGGGGTAAGTGGGGAGAGGGGGAAGAGGGGAAGGTCGAATCGCTCCTCAGGATGATCTTGAAAAATTGTGCTGCGAGGCTATACGTTATGATTCATGATTATGGAGAGGGGGGTTCCGAGCAACAAAATAATCAATTTCATATATGTCGCACTAATATCCGTTCTATCCGTCTAGTTTTAAGGGATAAAAGGCTAGGATAAGGGGAGGGAAGATAGGGTGAATTGGGAGGAGAGGGAAACTGGTGGAAAGGGAGAAGGAGGAAAAGAGGAATAAAGAGAGGGAAGGAAAAGAGAAGTGTTTTTGAGAAATCTCATTATTTCCTCCTTCCTTCCTGTCTTCCGTCCTTCCCTCCTCTCGTATTCTTTCCATCTTCTTCTTATACTCCTTATCTCCTCCTTCCTCCCTTCCTTTCTCTTCATTCCTACCTTATTTCCTTCCTTTCTTCCCTCCGTCTTCCTTACTTCCTCTCTTTTTCAGTTTTTCATTTCTCACTTCCTTTATGCTATCTAGTGCCTTTCCTCCTTCCTTCCTTCCTTCCTCCCTTCCTTCCTTCACTCCTTCCCGTTCCTCTTCTTTTCTTTCTTTCTTTTCTTACCTTCTCTTCCCCACCAATATCTACTTTCTATCTAAAAAACAAATTATTTTGTGAAGATGAAACGGAGAGAGCATTTCATCAAAAGTATTCGCCATTACGTGTTTGAATCCTTAATAGGTATGCTAATCATACTCAAATACAAACACACACACACACACACGAGCTCAGTAATTATGAGCAAATAAGATCCGTGTAGATATGTCAACAAATAGAAAACACATAAACAATAAAAACATATGTGCCAAATTTCGAATCGCCAGATGATACACTCACTGCGTTATATATTGTATGTTTGTGTATAATTAATCGACCAATTTGTTTATATTCGTGTGTGCATGTACGTATATTATATTCCATTAAGAGTTTTCGTATAAATGTATATATAGTATGCCCATCTACTATTTGCTTTTGTATGCATGAACGTACGTACGCATGTACGTATAGCACACGCATTAATTGTGTTCGTATGCATATGTATATATGTATAGTATACCCCAACAGTGTGTTCGTATGTGTGTATATGTGTGTGTGTGTGTGTGTGTGTATATATATATATATATATATATATATATATATATATATATACAGGTATATTGTACTCAAACATTAAGTTGGTATGTAACGTATTAGTG
>NC_061839.1:15056203-15058703 GCF_019202785.1 Penaeus chinensis
GAGAGAGAGAGAGAGAGAGGAGAGAGAGAGAGAGGGAAGGGAGAGAGAGAGAGATGAGAGAGAGAGAGAGAGCAGGAGAGAGAGAGAGAGAGAGAGAGAGGAGAGAGAGAGAAAGGAATAGAAAGAGAGAGAGAGAAAGGGGGGGGGGCAGGGAGACAGAGACAGATAGACAGGCAGACAGACAGACAGACAGAAAGATGGACAGGCAGACAGACAGGCAGACAGAAAGATGGACAGGCAGACATAAACAGAGAGTTCGAGAGCTAAAAGGAAAAAGAATGAGGGTTACTTTGAATTCCTTTATCGATCCTAAAACTAAATGGCCCGAGTATATTCTGCCAAGATGAATTTTGAGTTCTTATGGAGTTGCCAGCAATATCCGGGATGAAACGGAGGCGAATGGGGCCTTTGCAATAGGAAGACTGCTTAACACTGCAACTCCTTTCCCTCTTCTTCCGCCTCCTCCCATCCCTCTCCTTCTCTCTCTCTCCTATCGCCCTTTCCTACCCTATCTCTCTCCCTTCTCCCTATCCTCTCTCAACCTCACCTCACCCTCTCTCTCTTCTGCTCTCTCTCATCTTCGTTCTCTCTTCCCCTTCCCCTTCTCTCTCCCCACTCCACCTCCTCCCCTCCTACTGCTGCTTCCTCCCCCCCCCCCCCCCTCCCCCCATCACTCGCTTCCCTCTGCTCATCTTCCTTTTATCTTGTTTCCTCTTGTCAACTCTCCTTATGATACAATTTGAGTTTTTTCTTTTCTTTTTTAGGGGGCCTTCCATCTTCCATCTTTATTTTTTCATTTTTTTTCTTCTCCTTAATTTATCTATTTGTCTATTTGTCTATCTATCTCTCTTTGTTTATCATCTACCTGACTTCCTGACATCAATCGCCACCAACCTACTAAGTGTATCTTCGCCTCGACAGAAACAAAAATAAATTAATGAAAAAATAACCTAAAAGATAAATAAATTGATAAATAAACAGCTAAAGGTAAATTAATTGATAAATAAATAGCTAAATGTAAATAAACATGCAAATAAGTGAATAAACGAAATAAAGGAGGATGGTGGATAAGTCTGTGTGTGTGTGTGTGTGTGTGTGTGTGTGTGTGTGTGTGTGTGTGTGTGTGTGTGTGTGTGTGTGTGTGTGTGTGCGTGTGCGTGTGTATGTGTTTGTATGCGTGTGTGTTTCTGTACAGTACATTTTCTGAAACAGAACATTTCCACATGCCCCCTATACGTACACATGTATGTATTTTCAGACGGGAATATTTGCTTGAAAAAAAAAAAAATCATATTGACATAGTATCGATCATGAACAGCGGGCTCTCGACTAATGAAAAATTAATGAAGGTAATTTGTCATAAGGTCAGCCGGTCAAGTGCCAGACGAGGGGAGGGAGAAGGGGGGGGGAGGAGGATTATCAATGACGTCATCAGTCTCATTACAAACACAAATGAGCTAGATATCATTACAATGGTTTAATTCGTACTAATAAGGGATGACATGCTATATTGTCCCAGGCGGTTCCTATGTTTGTTATGGATAAGTTTGAAAATTTTGAGTTTACCATACTATTTTCACCGATTGCCCATTTTCTTTGAGTATACTTAAGCCTAGACTGTGATACATGCAGTGTACACTCTAAGCACACGTATAAGGACTTTCCCACATATCTGTGTGTATATATATGTGTGTATGTATATATATATACATATCTGTGTGCGTGTTTGTGTGCACCTGTGTGTGTGTGTGTGTGTGTGTGTGTGTAAGTGTAAGTGTAAGTGTGTATGTGTTTGTATGCGTGTGTGTTTCTGTACAGTATATATGCAGACATACAAACACATACAGATATGTAACAAAGTTCTTATATGTATACTTAATGTGTACCCTGTGTGCATCATAGTCTTGACTTGGGTATATTCAAAGAAAATGGGCAATCGGTGAAAATAGTAGGGTAAACTCAAATTTTTCAAACTTCCACTTTACAAGCACAGAAACCGCCTGGGACACAATGAAATTACATAAACAATACCCGTTCTCTTGATTCCTGTTCCTCATTTCCCACAAGAGTTAGAAGCAGCACATTTTTTCTACAGCGGATGGGAAGATAATGAGAAGGTGGGAGTAATGATCGGAGATGAGGAAGGTGATAATATGATATTGCATGTGGGTTTGAGGGAGAGCTGATGAAGGTTTTCTTTGCTCTTTCTCTTTCTTTCTCTCTCTCTCTCTCTCTCTCTCTCTCTCTCTCTCTCTCTCTCTCTCTCTCTCTCTCTCTCTCTCTCTCTCTCTCTCTCTCTCTCTCTCTCTCTCTCTCTTTCTCTCTGTCTGTCTCTCTCTCTCCATACATCTATCTATGATGCTGTCCGCATATTTGTCAATTCACCATATATGTTATTATCATCTCGCTTTTCCTCTTCTTTGTCCCTCCTTTCTCCTTTCGTTATTCAGTAGTGTCGTTAGTCCAGAGTGTAAATGCTAATAATTTTCTCGTTAATGGT
>NC_061839.1:15069552-15072052 GCF_019202785.1 Penaeus chinensis
CCCTGTTCTTTTAGGTTTGCAACTCTGAAGAATCTGAAAGACGGAAAATAGAAAACGTCGGGAAATCCCAAATCTTATCACCTAAAAATGGTATCTTATCCTTATCTTAATCCTTATTCGCTTAAACGAAAACGAAAACCATAAACCTGTAAAAAGAGGGCAAGGCGAAGTCGCATATAAATCCTCTATAGGCAATAGGCAACATTGCAACACATGAATCTACATGAATGAATAAATGACACTAAATGATGGAGGGAAAAACAGCTAAGCCTTTATTTGCAAATTCTGTTGTTTTCCTTCGTCTCTTCGGATATAAAATGTCGGTCGAAGATTTGGTCGCGAGATTCTAGCTCAATGAATTGCTGTTGCTTGTGTTTCCCCTGCCTGCCGTTGTTTTTGCCCCTTTTTTTTGGGTTTTTTTTGCCTTTTTTTGCCTTTTCCCTTTGCCTTTTTTTCCTTTGCCGATTTTTGCCTTTCTTGCCTTTTGACTGGGCGATGCGGGCCCGTTCCCTTTGCCCTTTCTTGCCGTTGATTGTCGTTGCTTGTCGTTGCTTGCCTTTTCTTGCCGTTGCTTGCCTTTTTTTGCCGTTGCTTGCCTTTTCTTGTCGTTGCTTGTCGTTGCTTGTCGTTGCTTGTCGTTGCTTGCCTTTTCTTGCCGTTGCTTGCCGTTTCTTGCCGTTTCTAGCCGTTGCTTGTGTTTGGTTTACATTTTCTTTTTGTTGCATAAAGTTGTTTTTTGTTGTGTTTACTTCTTGTTGTTTGATGTTTCTTCTCCTTGCTTCCTGTTGCTTGCTATTCCTTGTCACTGGTTGTAATGTTTTGTTGTTTCTTGTTACTTGTCAGTGCAAGTTGTTCCTTGGTGTTGTTTGGTTAACTGTCGCTGTTCATTGCTATTTTGCTTGTTTGATGTTACGATGTTGCTGCTTGTTGGTACTCCTGTTGCTTGCGTACGTAGTGCGCCCCCCCCCCCCCTCTCTCTCTCTCTCTTCTCTCTTTTATATATATATATATATATATATATATAAATATAACAACCACACACCGCAACCCACCACACCCCCTCCAAACACACACACACACACACGCACCACCACCACACACACATTTTACATATTTATATATTACTATATTATATATATATATTTAATATGTTTGTATGTATTACACACACACACAACACACACACCACATAATATATATATATATATATATGTTTAAAAAAATACTTATAATATATATTATATATATATATATATTTTTTAAAATATTATAAAATAATGTTTGTAGGTATACATACACTCACACACCACACACACATAACACACACACAACACACAATATTTATATATTTAAATATATATGTATATATATGTATATATAATAATATATATATATATATTTATATATGTGGTGGTTTGTGTGTGTGTGTGTGTGTGTGTGTGTGTGTGTTGTGTGTATGTAAGTATATATATATGCACGATGTGCATACATATCAGAAAGAAAGTGAGTGAGTAAAAACTTACAAAGCATTAATGGGAATACTATCAACAAACAAGACAAACACAAACACTCACACAAACATACAAGCACGTCCACACACTGGGTACATTATAGCGCAACACACACACACATGCACACAACCCCCCCCCCCCTCCCCATCCTTCCGTACAAGCACACAAAAACCCGAAACGAACAAATCGCTCGTAACGGGAACTCGGGGCGGATCAGCATGCAAGCGGAGGCAGACGGTCGGGCAAGCAAGCAGCACCGAGAAATTTGAATTTGCTGCCGACGAATAGATGGTCAAGCTTGCCCCCCCCCCTCCCCCCAACCCCCTTTTCACCCTGGGCCCCCTGAACCCTTCTCCTTTCCTTGCCCACTTTCTCTCTGCACCCCCCCCCCTCCTCCCTCGTCCTTTCCCTATCCCTCCCCCTCCCTCTTCCCTCCCCTTTCCCCTCCCCCCTCCTTTCCTGCTCTTCTTCCTTCGCCTTCCCCCTTTCCCCCTTTTTTTCAAGCACGGGCAAGCAGGGCGAGTATGCAAGCGCTGACGGCTTGATCGAACGCGGGATTTTTGCTGGTCGAAAGGAATGCTCGGGTCGAGGTGCCCTTTTCTGTCGGGAAACTTTCGATATCCTATTTTCCATCGCGGCGAACAAGCACGTGTACTGGGCATGCGTACATACTTGCCTTCACACTCGACCACACAGACGTTAGATTTGCATGTGTGTGTGTATATATATACATACTATATATATTTTAAAAAAATTTAAATTTATATTATATAATATATATATTTTTAAATAAATACATTAAAATACATATTTACATACATACATATAAATATTTAAAAAATACCAAAAAATATATAATATATAAAACACACAATATTATTTTATATATTTTTTTTTATAAAAAATAACAACACACACACACACACACATATATTATATATTATATATATTTTATTTTTTGTGTGGTGTGTGTGTGTGTGTGTGTGTGT
>NC_061839.1:15084552-15087052 GCF_019202785.1 Penaeus chinensis
TCTCCTTCCCTCCCCCTTTTCTCCCCTTCACCTCTTCTCTCCCCCTCCCTCTCTCTTTCTCTCCTTCTACCCTTTCCTCTCCCTTCCCTCTCTCTTTCTCTACCCCTCCCCCTTCCTGTCTCCCCTCCACCTCCTCTCTTCCCCCCCACCCTTTCTCCCGACTCTCACCCCCTCCCCCCCCCCCCCCACACACACAACCCTTGCATGACGGTTGCACAGTTTGTATGCATGGTAAAGGTGATGATTTGCATCTTCTGATTTCCGCGATTTTTTTTTTTTTCCGCGCGAAATTCTAAGGCCGGGGATCACAGGCTGACTTACTGACGTCACACTTTACGCCGTTTTCTTTCTTATTTGCATATATAAATGATTTGGCTTCATCCTCGTTACTTAGTTTTTATAGTCTTTAAACTTTTTCTTCTAGATGTTATTATTGTTATTATTATTATTATTATTATTATTATTATCATTATTATTATCAATATTATTATCATTAATATTATCATTATTATTATTATCATTATTATTATTATTATTATTATTATTATTATTATTATTATTATTATTATTATCATTTTTATTATTATTGTTATTATTGCCATCATTATCATTACTTTTACTATTATTATTATAATTACTATTATTGTTATCAATATCATCATCATTATTACCATTATCATTATTATTATCACAATTATTACCATTGTTATTAGTAGTAGTATTATCATTATTATCATTATTGATATAATTGTTAATATCATCAACATTATTATTATCACAATATTATCATTGTTATTATTAATATTCTTATCATTATTATCATTATTGATATAATTGTTAATATCATCACCATTATAATTTATGTTATTATCAGTATTATCATTATCATTATCATTATAATTGTCATTAACATTATCATTATCATTATTACTATCATTATAATCATTGTTATTGTTATTATTATTATTATTATTATTATTATTATAACTACTACTATTATTATTATTATCATTATAATTGCTGCTGTCGTGGTTTTCATTTTTATGTTAGCATTATCATTATTACTGTTATTATTATTCCCATTATTATTATCACCATTATTATAAATGATATTGTCATTTTTGTTATAATTATCCTTTTTATTATCATAACTATTATCATGATGATAATAATTGCAATTATTATTATTATTATTATTATTGTTATTATTATTATTATTATTATTATCATTATTATCATTATTATTATTATCATTTTTGTTATCATTATCATTATTAGTATTATTATCATTACTATTGTTACTATCTACATCACCATCATCATCATCATTATTTTGTTTTAGGTATTATCTTCATAATCATTATCACCGTTACCGAACAGTTATTAGGGGACAAACAAATATAAACTTCCATTCAAAATAGCTCTTACAGATGGCATTGTATTGTACTTCTCGAAAAGATGAATTACGTCTTAAATCTTACCTTCCCGGATTTATGATCTTACCGCTAACCGTTGCGGCGAAACAAAGGGCTTTTTACAACAATTAATTGGTTACTTCTGACACCACCTCCCCGGCTTTTGTTCCTTTGTCGGCAGAATAGATTGCGCATATAAGGTAAGATAAGTTTTAGGTCTGTCACCATTTTTGTGCGGGAGTTTGGGGAAGGAGTACGAGCCTAATCCATATTTGCAAATATTATCAAACCGAGAATATTTTCACCTTCATGGTAAAATGTAGAATTCCAATATATCATTTACATTCACACCTCATAATTTTCTAATTATTTTAAGCTGTTATTCTCAAAAGTAGGTGCTATTTTTACACCAAAAATTCCGAATCTGTTCCCTAGCAATATCGCGAGAGATCCTGAGTCATGGCGGAGGAGGAGCGGGCGACGGCTGAGACTCTTGGCGGGCATCAAGCAAGATGAACGTCCAAGTCCTCCGCCGTCAGCTGGTTCCTCTCCAAAGTCTCTCCAAAGACGATATATCTACCATTAAAATCTATGATGACAGGAATTCTAGGTTAGCGCAGAGAAACTACACTAATAAACTCTCAGGGAACGAGGGGATACCAGCCTAAGCGACACCGTCCGAGACAGTTCGGGGGAGGGAGATAAAATCATTAATATTCAACTTTTGGAGTTATCTATTGTTGAAAGTTTGATATAGCATATGCGTCTGCTCAGCGAATATCATCTTGGCTAGGGTCGATGTCTCGCAGGGATCAGTTGCATTAAATCGACGAAATATATAGGATTTGAAGTAATTATGTTATGTGAGTCAGACTCACTGTATTCAGATTCAACAGAACTGCATGTTGCGATCACTTCCTAGAGTTTCTCTCAGTATAGTATGTCGAGCGTATTCGTTAAAATAGAAAGAAAATAAACAAACTAAGTAGATATTCACATGTAGTGGCAATTATGTTCCAGAATATTTGAAGATATCCACAGCGTAACAAACTCTAAGCGGCATTCACTATCGTAAAGCTAAACCT
>NC_061839.1:15099973-15107473 GCF_019202785.1 Penaeus chinensis
TTTCTCTTCCTTCTTTCCATCCCCACCCCACCTTCTCTTTCTCCTCGTCCTCCTCCTCCTCCTTTCTCTTCTCTTCCTCCACCTTCTGCTTCCCTTCCTGTTTCTGCTCCTTTTCCTCCTCTCCTTCTTCCTCTGCAGCTTCCTTACCCCTCCCCCCCTACCTCTCCTCTTCCTTCATCCTTGGCTTCGTGAGTATTCTCAACGTGTTGTTGCTGAATTAATTGAGCGAGCTCATTATGCAGTCATGCCACACGCTCTTTGCTTGAAACCTCTCATGCATTGTGGCTTCTCTCTCCCTCTCTCTTCCTCTCTGTCTTTCTCTGTCTTTCTCTGTCTGTCGGTCTCTACTAATCCGTCAGTCTGTCTGTCTGTGTGTCTTCTCTCTACTTTCTCTTTTCTGAAACCCTCGTGCATTTCTTTCTGTGGTTCCTTGTGGTTCCTCTCTTCCTTTGCCTCACACGGTCTGTCTGTTTCTACCTGTAATCCGGGCAGTCTGTCAATTTTCTCTCTTTCTCTCTTTTGAAACCTTTCATTATTTTCCTTCACTGCGATGTTTGCGATTGTGGATTTCTTTGTTGGTCTCTTTGTCTGCCGGTCTCTAACTGTCAGTCAGTCAGTCAGTCAGTCAGTCAGCCAGTCAGTCAGCCAGTCTGCCTGTCTGTCTCTCTTCTTTATCTATTTTTCTCTCACTTTGTCCTCTCTATCTATCTGTCTATTCATCTATCTATCTATCTATCTATCTATATATCTATATATCTATCTATCTATTCATCTGTCAGTCTGTATGCCCATCTACCTATCTACCAACTATATATCTGTTTATCTATCTACCTAGCTATTTATCTGCCTGTCTACCTGTGTCTTTGTCTCATTCTATCTATTTCGACATCTCTCTGTCTCTCTTCCTTTTTCTCTCCATCCTTTTCTTTTGTTATTTTTTATTCTTTTTCAGTAGATTTGTTTCCCTTGGAAATTCGCCCCCTCCCCCCCCCCCCCCCCAGCCGCTAGCGTTGGCCTATCTTAAAAAAAAAAAAAAAAAGGGGAAAAAAACAATAAAAAGATGAAATGAGATTGAAGGTCCTTTTGCTCCTTTGGATGTTGTTGCAAGGAAGATCATGTCGTCTCTGAGAAGTCCTGCTGACTCCTGTGGGGGTTGCTGTAGCCGCCTTTTTTCATTTTTTCCCCTTTATTTTACTTTTTTTATTTTTTTTTCTTTGGTGGGTGGATTGGCGTGGTGGGTGGGTGGGGGGGGGGGGTGAAAAAGAGCGACGGTGAGACTTTGGTGTTAGTTATGAATTCCGAAAATGACACTGCGTGGCTTACGCACACACACACACTGAGGGGGAGAGAGAGAGAGAGAGAGAGAGAGAGAGAGAGAGAGAGAGATGTATGTGTACATGCATCTACACACACACACACACACACACACACACACACACACACACACACACACACACACACACACACACATATATATATATATATATATATATATATATAAATACACACACACACACATATATATATATATATATATATATATATATATATATATATATAAACACACACACACATATATATATATATATATATATATATATATATATATATGTATATACATGATTTCATATATATATATATATATATATATATATGTATATCTACATTTCATCCGCATTTATTGTTTTATTTACTTATATATTACCTTCCCTCTTCTTCTCTGTTCTCTTTTTTTTTCAATTACATGCAATTGTGTGCTCTATGATGCGAGGTAATTGCTCCCAGTATGAATCTCGAATTCCGATCTGACGCCGGACACATTTTTGGGTTTTGTTTTACCTCCCACGTAATGTCATCTGGATTTGCGTGCGTGCGTGTGTGTGTTTGTGTGTGTGTGTGTTTGTATGTGTGTGTGTGTGTGTGTGTGTGTGTGTGTGTGTGTGTGTGTGTATGTGTGTATGTGTGTGTGTGTGTGTGTGTGTGTGTGTGTGTGTGTGTGTGTGTATGTGTGTATGTGTGTGTGTGTGTGTGTGTGTGTGTGTGTGTGTGTGTGTGTGTGTGTGTGTGTGTGTGTGTGTGTGTGTGTGTGTGTGTGTGTGTGCTTGTTTATATTTATGTGTGTATGTGGTAGGGAGTTTGCATTCATGTGTGTGTGTGTTTGTGTATGTGTGTTTGAGCAGAATCGGTGTGTGTGTATGTGTTTTTATTATTATTATTTATATATTTTTGTTTCTCACCTTTTTCACCCTCTCTGCTTTTCCTCCTTTTATCTCTTGCTTTCCTTCCCCTTCCCCTGTCTCTCTCGCACCATTCTTTCTCTCTTACCTGGTTTATTTCATTTTCTTTCTAACAAACGGATTTCACAGCTAGCCTTTGTATGTTCGCTGGCCAACTTTAAGCAAGGTCGTGATGTATTCCCTGCGTTCGGCTAATAAACATTGAAATCAACGTCATTACTCTTTCAACCTTCCCCCCCTTATGCTTGTGCCGATCCCCTTTTATTTTATTTTCCCTGTTCTGGTCTCCGTTCCCCCTTTCCTCTTTCGTTCACTTCTCCCTCTTCGTTTTTCCAGAGAAGGAGAGCGAGAGTGCTTCTTTTCTCTCCTTTCCTTGTTCTTCCTCTCTCCTTATTTCACCCACTCACTTCCTCTCTCTTCTTACTCCCTCTTTTTCTCCCTTCTCTTCTCTCTTCTTTTCCTCCCTTCTCTTTTCTTCTATTCCCTTACCTACTTTAATAATTTCTTTCCCTTGTTGTCTATCCTCCCTCTCTCTTCTTACTTCCTCTTTTTCTCCCTTCTCCTCTCTCTCCTTTTCCTCCCGTCTCTATTTTCCTATTCCCTTACCTTACCTTTTATCATTTCTTTCCCTTGTTGTCTATTCTCTCTATTTCTGTGCCATACCCTTTATCTATTTCCCCCTTCCGTTTCCCTTCTCTTCCCTCCCTTTGCCTCTATCTATCCTCGCTACCGTCCTCCCTCTTCCCTTTCTCTCATACTCTCTCTACATCCATTCCCTTTTCCCCTACCTTCTTCTCTTCTTTCATTCCACCCTTTCCCTTTTC
This sequence comes from Penaeus chinensis, assembly GCF_019202785.1. Classification (NCBI taxonomy): domain Eukaryota; kingdom Metazoa; phylum Arthropoda; class Malacostraca; order Decapoda; family Penaeidae; genus Penaeus; species Penaeus chinensis. Next base: position 15,103,035 of record NC_061839.1, read on the forward strand.
CTCTACCTTCCCCTTCTCTCTTTCCCCCCACCCCTTCGGTTTTCCCCTACCTTACCTTCCTCATTTTTCCTTCCCCTTCCATTTCCCTTCGCCATTTTTTCCCCCTACCACCTCTCACCTTTTTTCCAACGCCTATTTCAACCCCCACGCCATATAGCTCTGGCTGACTTTATCACTGAGCCATTTTGTGAATTCTTGTTATTAATGAGTCGTCCGTATACATGTTGTGTTATGGGAGCCACAAAATGCTGTTAGACCTGCCTCAAAGCCGTCGCTGTGCCGTGCTTGTGCCAACGTATAATGGCTTAATAAACCATTTTTTTGGCTGTTGTTTGTGTATGATGTAGGGCGTAACTTCGTTTACTGTGTGTGTGTTACTGAATATATGGGGTTATCCTGTACTGTAAGCTTGGTCGTTTACCCCTAAAACGTAAAATAGATAGAAAACGTTTTGCGAGCACATGGCAGGAATGTAAAGGCATAAAGGTCCGTGTTGTGTATACATTTATGATAATGATGACAAACATTTAAGCTTTGATTATTGTTTTGAGTGGTTACTAAAACTTTATCCTTCTCTATCTACTTCTCTTTAATCTCTCTGTTATGTATACATGTATGTATGTATGTATGTGTGTATGTATGTATGTATCTATTATTCATCCATCCACCGATACATCTATCTATCTACCTATCGATCTGTTTGTCTATCTGTGTATCTATCTATATGTCTGCCTGCCTGTCTGTCTATCAATCTGCCTATCTAACACTTCATCTCTCTATCAATTTTCTATATCTATCTATCAATTCATCTATATATCTATCCATCTATCTATTTATCTATCTACCTACCTACCTATCTATCTATCTCTCTGTTTATCTATCTATCTATCTTTCTACCTATCGACTGACTGATCGATCTATACATCTATACATCTCTGCCTATGTGTCCATCAGTTCATCTCTCTATCAGTCAATATATCTACCTAACTATCTGTCTGTCTATTTATCTATCTTTATTTCTTTCTATCTCTCCTCTTTCTCCTCTGCCCCCCCCCCCCCCCTCTCTATCTCTCTCTCTCTCTCTCTGTATCTATCTATCTATCTGTTTATCTATCAATCTCTCTCCCCCCCTCTCTCTCTCCCTCTCTCTCTCTCCCTCTCTCTTTCTCTTTCTCTCTCTCTCTCTCTCTCTCTCTCTCTCTCTCTCTCTCTCTCTCTCTCTCTCTCTCTCTCTCTCTCTTTCTTTCTCTCTCTCTCTCTCTCTCTCTCTCTCTCTCTCTCTCTCTCTGCCTTTCCCTCTCCCTTCCCCTCCCCCCCTCTCTCTAGTTAGAGACAATATACTTCTCCAGCTTAACAGTCAGCGCGGCAATTGGTCTCAATGGACTAGTTATCAGGGGTCTTCACTGTTCTTATTAACTGGGACTTATGTCTGAAGCAGAAAACTTAAGTTAGTGAGTCTGTGACTTGAACTTACAGCATCTCGTCTCCCTCTGTGAGTGTGTTTGTTTCCGTTTATTTATGTGTTCATTTACTTGTTTATTTATCCATTTAACGGATGCGTGTTGTTGTCTATTTGTGCCTGGATGTTTCTCTCTGTCATCAGTGTTTAGTAAATATATATCTACGTTTGTGAGGCGAGGTATATCGTGCTGTCTGTATGTGCTTCTATATATGGATGTTTGGTCTTCTCAATACATCGTTGTTTGTGTGTCTCTCCTTTCACTAACCATTTTAAGTGTATGCATGTATGTTTTAGAATACATGAACCTTCTATGGTATATGTACGTGGGCATTGTCAGCACGTGTTTGTCTCTCTATGTATTGTCTATGATGAATGCATTTGGCGTATGTATGTGTCTGCGTTGTTTTAGAAATGAATGTGTTGCATTGTCTGTGCGTGAGTGCTAACATAAACATCCATGTGTGAGTTGAATTAATGGAAATGGCCGAGTGTGCATTTGCATATTGGATATTGATATGAATATAACCATTTTTCCATATGGAGAGCTGTTTTAACTTTTGCTAATGTAAGATATCACCGATTAAATCACATTTAAATAGAAATATGCCTTTTCGATATATCTCTCTCCTCGATAATAGTAATGAAAATTATCAGTATTATCATTATTATTACCTCAATAATAATTGTTATTATTTTTTCCTAATAATCATTATTCTCATTAACATTAACATTACTATTATCGTTACCAATTTTATCATTATGATTTTCCCTATTATCATCTTTATCATTACTATCTTCATGATAATTCTGCCTTTAATTTCTTTTCTGTCTCTCTCCTTTATTATCTCTCTGGATAATTAAATTGATAAATGAATAAGACGGAAATGTCGACAACAAACACGAATCTGCATTTAACCCTCCCATCAAAACAAAACAAACAAACAAAGCAAAACAAACAGATTAACAAAGCAAAGCGAAACAAAGCAAAACAAACGAAGTAAAACAAATCAAAACAAACAAGCAATTCAAACCGAAACGAAACAAAGTGAATGGAAACAAGGCAAAAAGCAAACAAAGCAAACCAAAGCAAAACAAACTAAGCAAAACCAAACAAACCAAAGTAAAACAAAATGGGAACAGGAGATAGGAAGAGAGAGAATAGATAAAGCAGGAGAGAGGAAAAGGATGCAGGAAGAAGAGGGGGAAAAGTGAAGAGGAGGGGAGTAAGAGTAGGAGAAGGGGAAGGGAGAAAACAAACAAAGCAAAACAAAACGGGAACAGGAGGAGGGAAGAGAGAGAGAAGAGAGAAAGCAGGAGAAAGGAAAAGGATGCAGATAGAAGAGGGGGGAAAGTGAAGAGGAGGGGAGTAAGAGTAGGAGAAGGGAAAGGGAGAAAACAAACAAAGCAAAAAAAAAGCAAAACACACACAAAAAAAAAAAAACGGCACAAACAACACACATTCCAAACCCCAAGACTCATTTAAAGACTAAGAAGTGTATCCTCCCGGCGCAGGTCTTGCAGCATTCCATTGTGTTCTTTTATTGGATTCCCCGTAAAACAAAACAAAGACTTGGCTCTTGAGTTCGAGTCGGTGAGACTTTCGTGAATATTGACGTCACTGTGTGTTGCGTGGGGGGGGGGGGGGGAGGGATGAGGTGGGGGAGAGGGGATAGAGGTGGGCGGAGAGGGAGGGGAGGAGAGGGAGGTGGTTGGGGGGAGGAGATAGAGGTGGGTGGAGAGGGAGGGGAGTGAGAGGGAGGAGGTGAGGGTGGAGGTGAGGGGAGGAGAGGGAGGAGGGGGGGAGAGGGGATAGAGGTGGGTGGAGAGGGAGGGGAGTGAGAGGGAGGAGGTGAGGGTGGAGGTGAGGGGAGGAGAGGGAGGAGGGGGGGAGAGGGGATAGAGGTGGGTGGAGAGGGAGGGGAGTGAGAGGGAGGAGGTGAGGGGAGGAGAGGGAGGAGGGGGGAGGAGAGGGAGGAGGGGGTAGGAGAAGAAGGAGGGGGAGGAGAGGGAGGAGGTGGGGGTGAGGAGATGGAGGTGAGGGTGAGAGGGAAGGGACAAGGAGGGTGAGAGGGAGTGGGAGGAGGAGGCGTAATGGGTGAGGGAGGTGGGTGGAAGGGAAGAGGTAAGGAGGATGCGAGAGGAGAGGGAAGAGGTGGGGGCAAGGAGAATGAGGTGAGGGTGAGAGGGAAGGGAGCGAAGAGAGGGAAGAGAGAAAGCAGGAGAGGGAGAGGGAGAGGGAGAAAATGAGAAGGAAGAGGAAGAAGAGAAGGAAGAGATAAAGGGAGGACATAAAGAGGTGGGGGGGGGGGGTGAGAGCGAAGAGATTGAGATGGGGAAGGCAAGGGAGAGTGGGAAGAGGGGAAGTAGGAGAGAGAGAAGAGGAGGGAGAGAAAGGAAAGGGAAGGGGGGGGGGGAGGGAGAATGAGAGGGAGAAGCAAAGGGAGGAAGAGTGGTATGGGTAATATTAGACATTATGTTTTATTCAATGACTGCTATTAATGAGGCAATTAGGATGGAATTACAATAATTATATTAGCATACGCATTTTTCACATCACAATGATTTTATTTGTTTATTATATTTGTCGAGACATTATAAAACCTCAAACTGACAATAGAGTAATAGTGTGAATATGATACTATCAGCATTAGTATGCGGACTGAGTCGTATATTCCAAAGTAAGAGAGAGAAAGAGAGAGAGAGAGAGAGAGAGAGAGAGAGAGAGAGAGAGAGAGAGAGAGAGAGAGAGAGAGAGAGAGAGAGAGAGAGAGAGAGAGAGAGAGAGAGAGAGAGCAAGCGAGCGGGAGATAGATTGATAGATAGATGGATGGATAGATAGATAGACAGATAGATAGATAGACGGACAGAGAGAGAGAGAGAGAGAGAGAGAGAGAGAGAGAGAGAGAGAGAGAGAGAGAGAGAGAGAGAGACCAAGCGAGCGGGAGATAGATTGATAGATAGATAGTTGGATAGATAG
>NC_061839.1:15117473-15119973 GCF_019202785.1 Penaeus chinensis
CCCCTCTCCCTTCTCCCCCTCCCCTCCCTCCACCCTCTTCCCCATGCTCCTCCCATTCCCCCCTTCCTCCCCCACTTTCTCCTCCCTCTCCCCTTCCCCCCTCCCCCACCTTCTACTTCTTCTCCCCCATCCTCCCCCTCCCCTTCCTCCCCCTCCCCCACCTTCTCCGTCTCACCCATCCTCCCCATCCCCTTCCTCCCCCTCCCCCGACTTCTCCTCCCTCTCCTCCATCATCCCCTTCCCCTTCCTCCTCCTCCCCCACCTTCTCCTCCCTCTTCCCAATCCTCCCCTTCCCCAACCTTCTCCTCCCTCTCCCCCACTTCCTCCCCCTCCCCCACCTTCTCCTCCCTCTCCCCTATCCTCCCCCTCCCCGCCCTTCCCCACTTCCCCACCTTCGCCTCCCTCTCCCCCATCCTCCCCCTCGCCCACCTTCTCCCTCTCCCCCATCCTCCCCCTCTCCTTCCTCCCCCCCTTCCTGCCCCCCCCTTCTCCCCCACCTTCGCCTCCTTCCCCCCCATCCTCCTGCAGTGTCCGCGAGAAGCCTTTCCAGCCAAAAGAGGGGGGTTCGAGCGAGCGAGTGAAAGTTTCTCCGGCCAATGAAATCACGCACGACTTTTGCGCCGGTTTTGAGGGATCATCTGTGGCCCTGGGCGATGAAGGGAGGGGAAGGGGAGGGGAGGGAGGGAGGGAAGGGGAGGGGAGGGGAGGCAAGGCGAGGGGAGGGGAGAGGAGGGGAGGGGAGGGGAGGAGGGAGAGTGGGAGGGAGAGAATGAAACGGGAGATAAAGGGAGGGAGAGGAAAGAGAGAGGGGGGAAAGGGTAAAAGGAGGAGGAATAGGAGGAGGAGGAAGGAGAGGGTGAGTGAGACGATAAAGGGAGGGGAAGGGAGAGAGGGGGGAGAGAGTAAAATGCAGGAGGAATGGAAGGAGGAGGAGGAGGAGGGTGAGGCTGAGGGGCGTGATAACAGGAGGGGAAAGTGGGCGGGAGAGGGCGAAAGAGAGAGAGGAAGGGAAGAAGATAGCTTACAGGCGGGAGATGGAGGAGACGGAAGGTAAGAGAAGGAGAGTGGAAGGAGAAAATACGGAGGCTGAGAGGTAGAAGGAGAAGAAGGAAGAGAAGAAGGGGTTGGGTGGATGGGTTAGAAATGAGAAAGAGGAAAGACAAAAAAGGAATAAGAAAAAGAGAGAAGAAAGATAGGAAAGAAAGGAGAAAAAGAAGAAAGAGGGAGTTTTATTATTCATGTATGTAGTGTTTACCTCATCATCTGATATTCCACCTTTCCTTAAAAACTTCAAATCACTAACCTGCTTAGTCTTACCTAATGAACTATTTACTCATAATGAATCTTCATGGACTTCTTATTAGGCAAATTAAGAAAAATATGTTCAGCTAAAGATTTCAATTCTTACTTGTCCTCTTATTTCTTTCTCCTTATTTGCTATTTTCTTATTCCTTCTTTCATTTACTTTATTCACCTCACTTCTTCGTCTCTTCTCGACTCTTTCATTCCTCTGTTTCACTTGATTTTTTTTTTCTCTCTCCCCCCTCTCTATATCCATTTCCCTCCTCCTCCTCCTTTTCTACCTTCTCTTCCCTCCTCTTATTCCCTCTCCATTTCCCTCTTGTCTTATCCCTTCCCCTCGTCTCCTCAAATCCCCTCCTCTCTCCTCTCGCCCCCTCTATTCCCCTCTCCTGTCTCTTCCCTCCCCCGCCTCTTCCTTCGCCCAGTCCCTTTCCTTATCTCATTCCTCTCTTTTCTTCCCTACTCTCCCCGATCCCCTTCCTCCCTTTCTTTCCCTCGTCTTTCGCCCCCCTCCTTCCCCCTCCCTCCCTCCCTCCTCCCTTCCCTATCTTATTTTCCCTCTCTTCCCGCCTCCTTTCCTCTCGCTTCTTCCTTCCCCCCTCCCTTCCCTCTTTTTCCCCCATCCCTTCCTTTCTCTTTCCTATCGCCTCCTTTCCTCTTGCCTTCTCCTTCCCCTTCTACCATCCTTTTCCCTCTTTTCTCGCCTCCTTCCCTCCCCCCCTCCCTCCCCCCTCCCTCCCATCTTTCCTCTACCTCTTCTCTCGTCTCCTTCCCTCCTTCCCCCCTCCCACCCTTCCTCTCCCTCTTCTACCTTCCTTTTCCCTCTTTTCTCGCCTCCTTCCCTTCCCCCCCCTGCCTTCCCCCTTCCTCTCCCTCTTCTCTCGCCCCCTTCCCTCCTTCCCCCCTCCCTTCCCCCTCCCTCCCATCCTTCCACTCCCTCTTTCTCGCCTCCTTCCCTCCTTCCCTCCTCCCTCCCACCCTTCCTCTCCCTCTTCTCTCACCTCCTTCCCTCCTTCCCCTTCCCCCCCCCTCCCCTTCCCTTCCCCTCCCCTTCCTCTCCCCTGTGTGTCACACCTCCTTCCCTCCTTCCTCCCTCCCTCCCACCCTTCCCCTCCCCTCCCTCCCACCCTTCCTCTCCCCTGTGTGTCACGCCGAGGATGAAAACCTTCTCGCTGCCTGATGCTGCGTCCTCTGAATA
>NC_061839.1:15144973-15147473 GCF_019202785.1 Penaeus chinensis
TATTATTATTATCATTATTAGTCTTCTTCTTATTATTATTGTTTATAATACTATTATTATAATTATCATTACCATTATTTTGTTATTATCCTTACTATCATCACTATTATTATCATTATCATTATTATCATAATTACTATTATCTTTATTATTATAATTATTATTATTATTATTATTATTATTATTATTATTATTATTATTATCATTATTATTATTATTATTATTATTATTATTATTATTATTATTATTATTATTATTATTGTTATTATTATCATTATTATCATTATTATAATTGTTTTCATTATCATTATCATTGTTATAATTTTTATGCTCATGATTATTTTTTTTTCTTATTCATTATTAGTATTATCATTATTCTCATTATTACTATTTTCATTATCATTACTGCTGTTACTATCTTTATCATTATTATTGCTATTATTACTATTATTATTATTAATATTATCATTATTATTATTATTGTTATTATTATTATTATTATTATTATTATTATTATTATTATTATTATTATTATCATTATTATTATTATTATCATTTTTATTACCATTATTATTATTATTATTGTTATTATCATTATTATTATTATTATCATTTTTATTACCATTATTATTATTATTATTGTTATTATCATTATTATTATATCACTTTTGTTCTTCTTATTATTGTGATTGTTATGATCGTTGTTATTATTATCACTATCATTATTACAATTATCATTAATATTATTATTATCGTTTTTGTTTTTGTTGTTATTATTATTATTATCATTATTATATTTATTATTATTACTGTTATTAGTATTATCATCATTAATATTGCTCTTTTTGTTATCAGTAGTTGTAGTAGTAATAATAGTAATTGTAGTAAAATCATAATCATCTTTATTATTATCATCATCATCATAATTCTCATCATCATAATCATCATTATCTTTATCATTGCTATTACCATTATTGTTATTATAGATATTGTTATTATTGTGACTTTCATTATTATCATCATCGTTATTCTTATCTGCATTATTAATACCCTTAGTATCATTTGTTATTATTATCTATATTAATAGTATCTTTATTATGATCATTATAGTAATCATTATTGTTATTACTTCTGTTGTTATTGTTGTTCTTGTTATCATAATAATTGTCATTGTTATCAGTATAATTATTATTATTCATGTATTATTATGGTTATTATCATTTAAGGGTTATCTTTGCTCTTGTTTTTGTTATAATTATCATGATTAACGCCATTCTAACTCTTTAATGTAATCATTGTTATTATCAATATCACTATCATTATCAGCATTTCCTTTTTAACTTATGTTATTATAATTTCATCATTTAAGCTTTATTTTCTGTTAGAATAATTTTCATCATTTCCGTTATCATTTTTGTTAATATCATTACCACTGTCATTATCATTTATGCTATTTTGGTATCACCATCTTCAACATCATCGTCATCATTTTCATCACCACCACCACCATCATCACCACCACCATCATCATCACCACCATCATCACCATCGCCACCACCATAATCATCGTCACCATCATCATCATCATCACCATCGCCACAAACATCACCATCGCCACTACCATCACCATCATCATCATCATCATCATCATCACCATCGCCACAAAATCACCATTACCATCACCATCACCATCACCATCACCATCATCATCATCATCATCATCACCATCACCATCCCCATCACCATCACCACCACCACCACGCCAATTACTAACAGATAAATAGATAAAATGAATCAACGCGAGAGCAAAATGTCGACGCCATGCGAGGGCAGAACCATTTCCTGAACCACGCAGAGAACCAGCCAGGCAACCAGTCGACCACACACACGCTCAGCCAATCAAGGAGATACTGAAGATAAATAATTCAGATCATTTCCAATCCTCTCTTCTCTTTTCTTCTCTTCTATTATCTTCTCTTCTCTTTTCTTCTCTTCTCTTCTCTTCTCTTCTCTTTTCTTCGCTTATCTTCTCTTCTCTTCTCTTCTCTTCTCTTCTCTTCTCTTCTCTTCGCTTTCTTCTCTTCTCTTCTCTTCTCTTCTCTTCTCTTCTCTTCTCTTCTCTTCTCTTCTCTTCTCTTCTCTTCTCTTCTCTTCTCTTCTCTTCTCTTCTCTTATCTTCTCTTCTCTTCTCTACTCTTCTCTTCTCTTCTCTCTTCTTCTCTTCTCTTCTCTTCTCTTCTCTCTTCTTCTCTTCTCTTCTCTCTTCTTCTCTTCTCTTCTCTTCTCTTCTCTTCTTCCCTTCTTCCTTTCCTATCGTTCTTGCTTCCGTCTATCAGTCTTTCTTTCTTATTCGTCTATCTTTCCTTCCCTTTCTTGGCGATTCTCGATTGTTTTGCGTTTCTTGTTCTCTTCTCATTCGTCTTTTATTTTCCTCTTTTCATCTCCATCCCTCTCTTGCCCCTTTCATCCCCCCCCCCCCCTTTCTCTCCTCCTTTCTTTC
>NC_061839.1:15177473-15184973 GCF_019202785.1 Penaeus chinensis
ATCCATCCATCCATCCATCCATCCATCCATCCATTCATTCATCCATCCATCCATCCATCCATCCATCCATCCATCCATCCATTCATTCATTCATTCATTCATTAATTCATTCATTCATTCATCCATCCATCCATCCATCCATCCATCCATCCATCCATCTCCCTACCTGTTTCTCAGCACGCAACACACATGCACCTTACCTCAGCACTCTGCCCCGAACAGAGCCTCTAAACGCAGCCTCTCCGTCCATTGAATGCACCCAAACCTTTTCCAATTGGTCCCTGTGTCGTGTACAGTCGACTTGACCTGACCTCGTTCTCGGTCCGCGGATGGCAGAGAATAGGGCAGGGTCAGCCGTAAAGCCGGAGAGGTTGGTTGCCGCGTTGCCATTAACCGGCTGTCCTCTCGGGTGGCAGGAAAGTGAGTGGGAAAGAGGGGAGGAGGAGGGGGAGGGGAGGAAGGGAGGACGGGAGGAGGAAGGGAGGAAGGGAGGGGAGGAAGGGAGGAGGGGGTGAAATGTAGGGTAGAGGATGGGTGATTGGGAGAGGTAAGAGGGAGGAAAGCAAGAGGGAAAGAGAGGAAATAGTTGAAAGATACTTGCACATACGTACACGCACACACACAAAGAAATAAACAAACCGGCAGATAGATTAGATAGACTAACAAGAAAACAAACAGGATGACGACAGTAATGATGATAATAATAATAATAATAATAATGATAATCATTATGATGCTATGTTAATAATAATAATAATAATAATAATAATAATAATAATGATAATGATAATAATTATAAAGAAAATCGAGAGTGTCCGAGAAACAACTAAACGTGCATGATGCTTTTGATGGAAATACTGTTCTCTTTTAATTATTCCGAATTTGATCAAAGGGAATAGCAAAGCACCAATAACGACAGCAATACAGGGTTTACTTACGCAGTTGAATTTCAAAAGCTGTTTTCTCTGATCTCAAATAATACCATATCCGGTTCAATGTATTCATTTAATTTTCGTGTCGTTTATTGTCAGTCTTTTTTTTTTCTCTCTCTCTCTTTTTTTTTTTTGTCTTTTGTCAAAAAATCCGTTGAAAGAGAAACCCATCATAAAAGTTTCATAAAAAATTATAACTGTCAGTCAGTCGTTTTCCTTTTTTTTTTTTTTTTTTTTGGATGTATAGAAATCCTTTAAAAGATAAAGAGAAAACAAGAGCAAAATTTGGGAAAATTCTTCATAACGTGCGCATATATAATTGAAGCCCCCTCCCCCCCCCCCCCCCAGAATGAAGATAAAAGAAAAGTAAGAATAATGAGAATAATAATAATAATGATAATGATAATGATTATAATAGTAGTAGTAACGATAATAATTATTATAATAATAATGATAATAATAATAATAATAATAATAATAATGATAATGATAATAATAATCATAGTTATACTAATAATAATAATGATAAAATATTAATAATAATAATAATAACGATACAACTAATAATGAAAATTATAATAAAAAATAATGATAATATAATAATAACAAAAACAACAAAAATAATAATTTTAATAACAATTCTCATCCTTCATGATAGCCCGATACCCTGCCTTTGGTGATTGACAGCCAAGCTAATATACTAAATCATTCAAAATTTTCCAACACACATTTCAGATTTTCACGGCCGTTTGGCTGATCACTTCATCAAGCATTTATATATATATATTTTGTTTTTGTCTTTATATTTCTCTGAATCGTGATATTTTTATAGCTGTTATTTTGCTGTATCAAATGAAATTGTTCGAGATACATGATGTGTGTTTGTTGTTGTCATCGTTATTTTCAATATTGTCGTTAGTTTATGTCATTGATCATTACGCTTGTTACCGTTTTCGTTACAATCACCATTTTATTATCTCTTTTGACTGTTATTGTCCTTAGCATTATGATTTTCGTCTTATTATTTAGTAAGAAGATTCGTTCATATTACCAACGCCGACATACTTCATTAAAAACACACACACGTATATACACTTCGGCAGACTATGTCATTCACAACCATGTGCATACAACCACACACACACACACACACACACACACACACACACACACACACACACACACACACACACACACACACACACACACACACACACACACACACACACACACACACACACACGCGCGCACACACACACATACACACACACATACACACACACACGCGCGCACACACACACATACACACACACATACACACAGACCCCTTCTCCGTGCATGTCTGTTCCAGTAAGATGTGGCGCCTTCCCCTCTTATTGCGGGGGAGGGGGTGGGAGTGGGGATGGCGGGGGGTATGGGCGAGGGGAAGGGGGTATGGGAGAGGGGGAGTGGATTATGTAAGACGCTAGGACCTGCCAACTGTCTCGTCAGAGGAGAGGCGAAGTGTAGAGGGATAGAGGGAGGCGAGGAGAGGGGAAGAGGGGCAGAGGGGTGTGAGGAGAGGGGTTGAGGGGCAGAGGGGGGCGAGGAGAGGGGAAGAGGGGCAGAGGGAGGCAAGGAGAGGGAGAGGGAGGGGCAGAAGGGGAGAGGGGCAAAAGAGTATGGCAGGGAGAGGGGAGGGAAGGGGAGGAATTGACGAGGATAAGAGATTAAAAAAGAGGGAAGACAAGAAGAATTGAAGAAAGAGAGAAGGGGAGAGATGCTCAACGGGGGGGGGGGGGGGGGCAGGAGTGGGAGAGAGGGAGAGGGGAAGTGCGGGAGAGCCGCAATCTGAAATAATTTCTTTTCTTCGTCTTCTCTTCTCCTTCTCCTCTTCTTTTCCTTCCGTGTGTATAACGTCATGGATGTATGAGGTTTATGACATAAAAAAATAAAAGGGGCGGAAGGGGGGGGGGGGGGGGGGTGATGGGGCGGTGCATACTGATGGGAAGTTCGCGGAGGTAAGTTGGTGATCAAGTTGAAATGGAAGAGACAGAAAATTCGGATAAACAGAGAGAGAGAGGGGGGGGGGGGTGAGGGAAGAGAGAGAGAGAGAGAGAGAGAGAGAGAGAGAGAGAGAGAGAGAGAGAGAGAGAGAGAGAGAGAGAGAGAGAGAGAGAGAATTTAGGCGTGACCGAAATGATTGGACGCCCTCCCTGTCTCTCCAGTTCTCTTTCCTCCCTTGACACCCTTATCCACATATGCTATTATCCAGCTTCCTCCTTCCCTCCTACTTTCCCGCTCGTTCTTTGACTCTCGCATTCTCCTCCTCTTGGTCCCTCTTTTATTTCCTCCTCCTCTCCCTTAATCTTTTTTTTTCATTTTCCGTCCCCTCTTTCCCTCCTCGCTTCCTCCTCCTCCTCCTCCTCCTCCTCCTCTCTTATTCTTGCTCGCTTCCCCTTACATTCCCCTTCCATTAGCATTGCCTTTTCCTCTCTTTCTGTCCCTTTTCCCCTTATGCTTTACCCTCTCCTTCCCCTTCCCTTTCCTCCACCCCTCCCCTGATTATTATCCTGTGCACAGGAATCTGACATTTTCCGTCCTCTTTCTCTCTCTCTCTCTCTCTCTCTCTCTCTCTCTCTCTCTCTCTCTCTCTCTCTCTCTCTCTCTCTCTCTCTCTCTCTCTCTCTCTCTTTTCCTTCTCTCTCTTCCTTCTCTCTCTTCCCTCCCTCTCTTTTCCCTCTCTCTATATATATACATATTTCGCTGTCTATCTGTCTGTCTTATCTACATCCCTTAATCCCTCCCTCCCTCCTCCTCCTCCTCCTCCTCCTCCTCCTCCACTTCCTCCTTCTCCTCCTCCTCCTCCTCTCCCTTTCCCCCAAACCATTTTTTTTTTCACAAAGAATGAAGCAAATGAGGGGACCGGAAGTGGCTCCGACCATCCAACCCGTAATCGCCTGTGATCCTTGTGTCGTGTTCAGCCCCGCCTCCCTGCCTTGCTCATCAGTCACTGATTAGTCACACTAATTAATCCAAGTATACGGGAGAACAAGCGCTTTCATATGCGTGTGTGTGCGTATTAGGAATAAGTAATATATATATATATATATATATATATATATATATATATATATATATATATGCACATATATATATATATATATATATATATATATATATATATATATATATATATGCATCTATATACGTATAAAGAAATACACACATACACAAACACACACACACACACCACACACAACACACACACACACACACACACACACACAAATATATATACTATATATATATATATGATAATTAGTAATTATATATATATATGCACAGAGTACCACCTTCACATCCACCACACTTACCGGCCAGACTCCTCCTTCCAAAAATCAGAGGTGACTTGATCTCGTCAGAAAACAATAGTCAGAGATGTCAACGCCGTGGGATTGCGCTGAGGAACGCTTGAGCCTTACCATTGTCCTTCTTCTACCGAGTTACCCTCTCTCTCTCCTCTTTTCTCTCTCTTCTCCTCTCTCTCACTCTATCTCAAAACCTTTTTCCTCTCTTCGCTCCCTCTCTCTCGTTTTCCCCTCTTTTCCCCCCCAAAAATTTTCCCCCCCCCCCCTCTCCCCCCTCTTTTCGATAGTTAACCGACGGGGGGAAACTCCGAAAGGCAATTTAACAAACAATAATTTTTTTATGTACTCCTTTTCCAAAGAACTATTTTTACCCCTTTTTTTCTTTTGGGGCATTTTAGAGGAATGGGTTTTTAAAAATGGGGTGGGGGAGGGAAAAGGGGAAAAAGGGGAAGGGGGGGGGAAAAAGGGGGGGGAGAGAAGGGGGGGGTTATAGAATTTGGGGGAAAAAGGGGCGGAAAAAAGAGAAAAGAGAAAAAAAAAAGGAAAGAAAGAAAGGGAAAAAAAGAAAGAAAAAGTAAAAATATATAAAATATATATAAAAAATATAAAAATAAGAGAGAGAGAGAGAAGAGAAAAGAAAAAAGAGAAAAGAGAGAAAAGAACGGGGGGGAGGGGGGGGGTTTAAAAAAAAAGAATATTGGGGGACGAGGGAAAAGGAGAAGGGAGGAGGGAGCGGTAAAGGGGAAGGGTTTTCAAGGGAAAAAATTTTTTAAACCCACTAACCCACCTCTTTTGCGGCTGCTTCGGTTCCGTAACCCCTCACTCTGGTTTTGGAAAAAAAAAAATGGGGCCGTTTTTAGTTTTATTTGTGGAATACTTTTTCAATCACTATTCTAAACACTGTTATCCTTCACACAGAGATGATTGCAAATAACTGTAGGCGAGCATTTATCCTCCGACCCACCCCGCCGGCCCGCCCTCCCCGTCCCGATGAGGCGGGTTTTTTTCCTTGAAACCCTTTTGGGCCCCCACCCCCCGAAAAACGAAGCATTTCCAAACCCAAAAGATTTATATATTTTTTTTACCCCAAAACTCTTTTTCAATTTTGAGAAAATTCCCCGTCCGGAGGGCATCGGGGGTTTTGGTCTGATTGACAATTGCAAACGCCAAAAAAAATATCCCCTAAGATAACACTGGATTAAAAAGAGCCTCTGGATCGGCTTTAATACAAATTTGGGACACCCAACCCTTTGGGATACGGGATACGGGCCCCTCCCTATGGGAAACTAAACTAAATTTTGGGGCCCGGGGTTGGGCCCCTTTTTTTCAAATTCCGGGCCCTTTTTTACGGGGGTGGTGATGTTTTCCCCCTACGGGCCGGCGCAAACAACCCAAAACTCACAAATACACACTCGAAAACACTCTCCTCCCCAACCAAAGCCAGCAGATCTGAGTCAGGCTCAAACCCAGCGTGTAAACTTGTGGGGGCGGGTTTTTAATTTCCCCCCGTGGGAACGCTGGAAAACAAAGGGGAGGGCGCCAAAGGAGCTCGTTTTTTCGCGGGTGGGCAGCCCGCGTCCGCCCAAGGAGGTCTTGTTTCGCTATTCTTTTTGAAAATTTTCCGCATTACTGGCTTTGCATTTTCGCGATGATATATTTGGGGAAAAAGAAACCCTTGGGGTAATCGACTCGGAGAATTTTTGAATGGTTTTGGGGGCGTGTTTTAAAATAGGATGTATTGGCATCTAAAAGGGATATAAAAATTTTATATATATATAATAATATATAAAATAATAATAAAAATTTATACGGACAACAAAACAGCACACACACACATATTGTATACAAAATTTATATAAAATAATTAAATATAATATAATTTTCTATTTATTATATAATAATATATAAATATATATTTATTTTCTTTAATTATTTTATATAACTAAAATTTTTAAAATTATATTATATATTAAAAATAAAATTGGGGGATATAAACATACATTTTTCACATATAAGTGTGTGGTGGTGGGGGTGTGTGGGGTTGTTGTTGTTTTTTGGTGGTTTTTGGGGGGGGGGGGTGGGTGTGGTGGTGTTGGGGTTTTGACCCCACAGGGGACAATTTTTTACTACCCAAAACAGTCCCTCCAAACACATGCCTTTTAAAGGGGTTGCGGTTTTTTTTCAACGCCACAAAAAATCTAAACAAAACCCATAAAATCCCAAACCCCCAGACAAAACACTTTCCCCCAAAATGTAAACCCCAAAAGGTAAAACCAAAAACAATTAACTTAAACAAAAATTAAAAAATCGGGGGATGAAACAACCCACACCTAAATTGGGCCCAAGACGGGGCCAGGTAATGGGGGGAGCCAAACTTTCTACCAAAGCTCGCCAAGCAAATGGAAAGCATTCAAGATGGGGGAAAAAAAGAGGGGGGGGGGGGGGGGGGGAAAGGGGGGGAAAAAAGAAGGAGAGAGAAAAGAGAACGAAGAGAAGAGAAGAAAAAGAGAAGAAAGAGGAGAGAGAAAGAAGAGAAAGAGAGGGGAGAAGGAGAGGAGGGGGGGAGGGAGGGAGGGAAAAGGGGGGGGGGGGGGGGAGGGAGGAGGAGGGGGGGGGGGGGGGAAAAGGGGGGGAAGGGGGGAAAAAAGAGAAAAAGAAAAAGGAAAAGGGGAGAGAAGAGAGAAAAGAGAAAGGGAAAAAAAAGGGGGGGGAAAAAAAGGAAGAAAAAGAGGGAAAAAGAAAAGGAAGGACAATGAAAAAAAGATTTGGAAAAAAAGAAAAAGGGGGAAAAATTGACGGGGGGGGGAAAAAAGGGGGAAAGAAAGAGGTTTTTCATAGAAAGGGGAAAAAAATGGGTAAAGCCATAACGGTTTTGGGGGTAAATGGCCCCCCTTTTGGGGAAAAGCGCAGGTTTAGTGGGCCCCTTAAATTAAAGAGTTTTCAAAAGGCAAAAAGGAAGTGGTCCCCCCTGTGCGCGGAGGAATTTGAAGGGGAAAGTATACAATTTATATGTATTTTAAAATTTAAAATATATTTATTTATATATATATATGTTAAAAATTAAAATACACACACAAAAAAACAAAACACACACATTTACAATATACAATAATATAAAAAAATTTATTAACATATATTATTATAATAAAATTATAATTAATATAAAAAATATATATAAAAATATATATATATAATAATAATTTAAAATATATATATAT
>NC_061839.1:15189973-15192473 GCF_019202785.1 Penaeus chinensis
TTTCTTTGAATTTTATTTCTATCAATTATATTTTGTTTATTTCTTTAGTTTACTCATTTTGTTTATTTCATTTATTTTATTTATCTCTTTATTTTATTTTTTTATATTATTATTATTATCTTTGTTCATTTATTCTTTATTATTATCTTTGTTCATTTATTCTTTATTTTTATCTTAGTTCATTTATTTTTTATTATTATCTTTGTTCATTTATTTTGTATTATTATCTTTGTTCATTTATTTTCTATTATTATCTTTTTTGTCATACCTCTTATCTACCGCCATTTGTTATACGTCATTTGTTTATCATAAGTAAGCAAAATTTTCCATTCTTTCGTAACAGAAAACGCGTCGGTACCAAAAAAAAAAAAAAAAAAAAAAAAATGATACCACATATTTCATTCAGCCAATATCCCCAGGGCTCGAAAAGCACACACATGGGCGTTTTTTACTCACATATATCTGTGTGTACGTGTCCCTGAGTGTGTGAAGGTGTACGTGTGTGCGTTTTCTTGGATGTGTCGTTTTTTTTTTTTTTTTTTTTTTTTTAACGTTTGTAATTTGAATGTGTTTGGTATGTTTTCGTTTTCATTCTCTTTGTTTGTTTCTCTCTGTTGAATATCTCAATATTTGTTTTGTTGCGTTTCCTGAGTTGCTGTATCTTTTTAGTATGAGGATTGCATTATTTTTGTGGCATTTAATGGATACAAATAATCGCAGTTCCTCAGTTCATTTGACACTCACACTTCGATATCTCATAGCTCGTTTCATCCCTTCAGAGCGATCTCATCACCGTTATTCTGACAGCATGTTCCCGCCGTTATTATCGTGGCTCTGACACCATATGCGGGCAATTATTATTGTTCATTCCAACACCTCATAAGTACAGCTATTATCGTCCCTCCGGCACCTCACATTCGGTATCATTATCGCTCCTCTGGCACCTCATATTCACATAGGCGTTATCCTTCCTCTGGCAACGGCGGCGATGATAGTGTCCGCAACTGATGAGATTTGTTTCGTGTCGAGTAAGAAGACGTGGTCAGTGCGGTTTATGTAATTACGTGCGTGGATTAATGACCGAAAATAGTTTGTGTTTTTTTTTTTTCTATATTCTTTTCTTTTGTTACATGTTTCGTTACGAGTATCTAAGATACTGGCGATATCAGTATCAATATTTGTATTTTTTTTTTTGTTTTTATTTCCTTTTTCTTTTCCTCTTTTTACGGAATCAAATTTTGATATGAGGCCATGTCTGTTCCATGACATTTCAAAATTTTATGTCGGTTTAAAATTTTACAGCGAACTAAAACATCAGAATTTCACCAAATCTGCTAGACCAATTCATGATAAAGTTGCTCATACTTTCAAGAGAAAATTAAAACTCACAGCGTAGCCCTTGACGAACTCAATAACCTATTTAACTGACAGAGAGTTGAGTTCCCCCTCGAACGCCATAATTTCCCATTTTCATTGTCGAGACCTTTGAGGGTGGAAAAATATTGTAATTAGCTCTTCATTAATCTCTGAAATGACTGCTCATATTACTTCCCCTCCCCCCCCCCCCCCTTCTGCATGTGGTAATGACTCTTTTTTTAAAAGAAAAACGATATGACTAGCTGTAATATTTCATCCGGAAGAAGCTGGAAGGTTTAATGATTAATCAAAATGAATTTATAATTGATTACTATTTGCGGGTGGGTTTCTTTCCCTGTGTTAATGTGTACTTGTGTACGTATTTAGCACTGTGTGTGTGTATTAGACGTGTGTGCATCTGTGTATATTCGTGTGTGTGTGATTCTGTACACCTATATGCTTTTTGTGTGTACAGTCGCGTGTGCGTGTTCTTACCAGTGCGTTGATATTATGTGCGTATCTTTCTGTCTGGGTCCTTGACTGCCTGCCTACCAGCCTGTCAGTCTGTCTAACGGGCTGTCTCGCTGCTGTCTCGGAAGATTGCCGTCCCGTAACGAGCCTCGCGAGATATGGGTTCTCGTATCTGTGCTTGCACGATGTAAAAAGAAAAAGTTATGGGTTTGGTCTTTTCCTTTTGGATGATTTGCCAACTCTTCCTCTTGTTCCTTCAGCCTTTTTCTCTCTTTCTCTTTCTCTTTCTCTATCTATTTTTGTATTTGTCTCTGTCTATCTGTCTTTCTTAGTCTTTTCTTCTTCATTTATTGTTTTATCTCCCTCACATTTTTCCTCCCCTTCCCCATCTCCCTCGCCCTCGCCTCCACCATCATCCACACCCTCACCCTCTCCTTCTCCCTCTTCCTCGTTCTCACCCTCACCTTCTCCCTCTCCCTCGCTCTCACCCTCTCCTTCTCCCTCTTCCTCGCTCTCACCCTCTCCTTCTCCCTCTTCCTCGTTCTCACCCTCACCTTCTCCCTCTCCCTCGCTCTCACCCTCTCCTTCTCCCTCTCCCTCACCCTCATCCTCACTCATTCCCTCACCTTCACCCTCATCCACACCCTTTCCCTTACCCTCTCCCTCTCCCCTA
>NC_061839.1:15197473-15199973 GCF_019202785.1 Penaeus chinensis
GGAATTAAGGAAGGCGAGGAGAGCAGCGACCGGAAAGTAACATGGCAAGCACCGAGGCAAGGAGAAACACAGACAGGGAGAGAGCCTGGAGAGAAGATTAATAGGGAGGAGCACAGACAGGGAGGGAGACTGGTGAGGAGATTGGTAGGGAGGAACACAGACAGGGAGGGAGACTGGAGACAAGATTAATTGGGAGGAGCACAGACAGGGAGGAAGACAGGCAGGGGAGTTGACAGGGAGGAACACAGACAGGAAGGGAGACTGGCGAGGAGATTAACAAAGAAAATCACAGACGAAGAGGGAGACGGGCGAGGAGATTAGCAGAGAGAAGCACAGACAAGGAAGGGGACTGGCAGGGTGACAAGAAATACTGAATGGTGGCAGGCAGCGCGACATCGACATTTCTGTTGGCTGATCGAGAGCCTGATATGCTAACAGGATCGTGTGACTGTTTCAGTTAGGAGACGAATACGTTTTACCTTCGGATTTGTGGAGACTAGCTGGTCGTTCAGCGCTTGATTAAACACATAGATATAAACCAGCGAAACAGAAAACTCGCATGAAACAGAAATACAAAGGGAAAGTAAGGTACAGTTTAAGATCTAAATCTCGCACAGACACCGAAATAATGTCACTCAGATGAAGGAACTCGCCAAGTCGTTGTCGAGTGTTTCCAATATACATGCTAATCGAACGTCGAGCGCACAGAAAGGGGAGGTAGCCATGATGACAGCGTCGATCGTAGGTTGTATGGCTCTATTAGGACGGAATAAAGAGGAGCCAAGATTGACAGCACGTAAGGGGCATGGAAATCAAAGACGAAACGCTAAAAAGGGGGTGAAAGGAAGGGGAAGAGAAGGGAGAAGAGAGAACACGTAAACGAACCGTAGAAGAAGGGAAGGAGGGAGGGGGGGAGGGAGAAGTAAGAGGAGAGGGGAGGTACACGTCCCCCTTCAGCCTCCCCGGGCAGATGTGCGGGTATTGTGACAGGTAAACAGGCAAAAAGCAGGGAGGGCATCCCGTGAAAGGTAAAGAGATGTGCATCTTGAAAGCAGATGGTCAAGTGAAAGCAGCAAGCAAACCGAATGAAGGAAGGAAAAAGGGAAGAAAGGGAAGGACGACAGATAAGAGAGAACAAAAAGGAAAAAAAAAAAGAAAATACCGAAAAAAGAGAGACACGGATGAAATTGCAATGTCCGTCGGTCCATCATGCAGCCGTCCCCCTACCTCCCCCCCCCCCCACCCCTTACCCCCGCATGCAGAAAGTTCATCCGTGCATGAAACCATACAGAGGCCAGCGGTCGGGGAAGGAGTCGCAAGAAACGGGCTTTCATAAAGTATTTGCATTATGCCGATAACCATATACGGGTCTCAATCAGGGAAATGAGGCAAGGAGTGGTTAACCGCCGCCATGCATGCAACGATCTGGGAATGCAGGTGTTGGCGGACGCGGAGGGGGGAGGGGGGGCTGGCTGGTCGGTGCTTCCTGATGTCTCTTATTTCTGTATTTTATCATCATTATCATCAATCATCATCATCTGATAGATAGATAGGTAGGGAAACAATGAGAGAAGTAGACGGACAATTGACACTTTTTGATAATGCATCTCCGGAAATGCGTCTGTTGCATATCTTGCATCGCGTGTTAGGCGCAGAGAAACGCACGAGTGTTGCCATCACTTCCTCTCTTGTTTGTTTCCCTTGCCTCTCTTGGCTGCTCTCCTCTCCTCCTCTTTCTCCCCCCCTTCTTTTTTGTTTCACTTCTTTCTCCTCTTCCCCTTTTCTAAATTGCCATAGCATAGTTATCGTTCTATCATTTCCTTTTATTGCTCGTCCGGACCCCTTTCCGTTCCTTGGTTGTTTATCGTTCTTTTTGTTTGTTTGTTTTGTTAGGAACGAAGTAGGTAAAGAGTATATAGTTCTACTCTCTCCTTAAACCCACAGGCGGGAGTTGATAGAGAGATAGATGGATAGATCTATTCTTATATCAGAGGGAGAGGGAGAAGGAGAAGGAGAAGTAGAAAGAGAAAGAGAAAGAGAAAGAGAAAGAGAAAGAGAAAGAGAAAGAGAAAGAGAAATGGAAAGAGAAAGAGAAAGAGAAAGAGCGAGAGAGAGAGAGAGAGAGAGAGAGAGAGAGAGAGAGAGAGAGAGAGAGAGAGAGAGAGAGAGAGAGAGAGAGAGAGAGAGAGAGAGGCAAAGAGAGCGAGTATTTTAACACCGCATATCCCTACAGGACATGGCACTATCATTGCTAGAGCGAAACATCCCTTCTTTTTCTCCTTTCACCCTTTTCTTCTGCTGCCTTCTATCCTCCGTCTCCCCTTAACCACTCCTCCAGATCTCCATTTCTTCCTCCCCTTCTCCTTCTCACCCTTCCTCTCCTTCCTCTCCTCTCCTTCCTCCCTTTCTCCCTCGTTCCCTTCTCCCTCTTGCCCTCTCTCTTCTTTCCTCTTCCTCCTCCCCTTCTCCTTCTTGCCCTCTCCCTGCTTTCTTCTTCCTC
>NC_061839.1:15204973-15209973 GCF_019202785.1 Penaeus chinensis
GTCTTGATTAGAAGACGTGTCGATCACGCCGAGAAGATTAAAAAAAAAAAGTGTGGTGGAGGGATGGCCGGAAGGAGGGTGGGGGTCAGTTAGACAATCTTCTTTTGTATTAATTAGAAGAGCGGTACCCCTCCTCCCCCTCCTCCTCCTCCTTCTCCTCCTCTTCCTTCTCCTCCTCCTCCTCCTCCTCCTCCTCCTCCTCCTCCTCCTCCTCCTCCTCCTCCTCCTCCTCCTCCTCCTCCTCCTCCTCCTCCTCTTCCTCCTCCTCCTCCTCCTCCTCCTCCTCCTCCTCCTCCTCCTCCTCCTCCTCCTCCTCCTCCTCCTCCTCCTCCTCCTCCTCCTCCTCTTCCTTCTCCTCCTTCTCCTTCTTCTCCTCCTCCTCCTCCTCCTCCTCCTCCTCCTCCTCCTCCTCCTCCTCCTCCTCCTCCTCCTCCTCCTCCTCCTCCTCCTCCTCTTCCTCCTCCTCTTCCTCCTCCTCTTCCTCCTCCTCTTCCTCCTCCTCTTCCTCCTCCTCTTCCTCCTCCTCCTCCTCCTCCTCCTCCTCCTCCTCCGCCTCCTCCTCCTCCTCCTCCTCCTCCTCCTCCTCCTTCTCCTCCTCCTCCTTCTCCTCCTCCTCCTTCTTCTTCTTCTTCTTCTCCTCCTCCTCCTCCTCCTCCTCCTCCTCCTCCTCCTCCTCCTCCTCCTCCTCCTCCTCCTCCTCCTCCTCCTCCTCCTCCTCCTCCTCTTCCTCCTCCTCCTACTCCGCCTCGTGATTACTCCGCGTGTGAGTGGCGCTATGATGGGCGGCGCTTCTTATTAGTTCCAGACCGATGACGTCAGCAGAGGCCAGACGCTGATTGGTCACTTTAAAATATTTCTTCCTATTGGGAAGTGCTCGGTTTAACGTTTTCGGATGATACGGTTACATTTTAATGTTTTTTACTTTCTTTTGTCTTCGGATATTACTTTTTTTCGTCTTTTCATCTCATTTTTCTTTGCGGTATTGGAAAGTCGATTGAATCTTTATATCCAACTTTTTTTTCTTTTTTTTTTTGCCTTTTTCGATGCGTGTGGACTCCCTGCATAAATGAAAAAAAGCTGTTGTAGTTTTATTGCATCCGTAAAATAAAAGAAGGGTATAGATGTTTCTTTTATTCCGTCGATACCGGTTAGTATTTTCTGATTTCCCCCCCTTTTCTCTCTCATTATCTTCTCTTTTCTTTCTCCCTTCCTTCCAAAACGAAGCTGCGGAAACGTCCAAGCTTTCTCCTTGTCTCCCTATGTGTTTCCTCGGGGATGTCTTATGGTATCCTACCTCCTCTTTATCATTTCCTCTCCACTTCCCCGTCATCTACCCTCCTCGCCTCTCCTTCTTCATAGCACGAGCGATTTTCCTAACCACGTATTCCGCCGAACAATGCATAGCAGGGTTACGTAACAGCGGCTCAGCGAAGGATAAAAATTGGGAATAATGCGTGAGGAAGGGGGTTTAAAGAAAAAATAAATATATATACATAAAAATAATGGTAAACGAGAAAGGGAAGAAAGGGAAGGGAAAGAAAGAGAAGAGAGCAGAGGAGAACAAGAAAATAAAGAAAGGAAGGAGCGAGAGGCCGTAGGTTCTTGATCCTTCCCTCATTTTACGATGTCGCTTAGGAAAAGGGATTTTTCTGATAAGAGGAACTGAAGCTGCAAGAAATCCAGAATTATGAGAGTGGACGAAAGAGAAAGGATAAACGAAGGGAGGAGAAAGCAATAATTAGGATAAATCTGCTTGCGTGAGTTTGTTTTAGACGTTAAGTGAAAAAATCTGTTTAAACTGACGTAGTTACTCTAAAGATATTGAACCATCATTGGTATCCAAAAACATGTGTAGGTTAATCTCCTATTACATAAACACACTCTAACAAAGCTAAAACACTAAATGTATTTGTTGTGTTTACATTAACTTATACATTCACAAAAGACCCCAAGGACTTTAGTTTTAGCATATGACTTTAAGCCTGTGTCTCTTTTCACATTCTATTCCGCGCATCTACCCTTTGCATGCGTCCGGTTCGCTCTTGCCAAGAAATGCTTCTGTTTTGATTCCTGAGTGACTGCCAAGAAATGTAAATGCTCCTGGAGTCTCGAGAAAGATAGGAATACATCAGGGAAGAAGAAGAGAGAAACCTCTCGAGGGAAAGGTGAGGGTTGGGAGTCAGAGTGTGAGAATGGGCGTGAGGGTGGGCGCGAGTGTGAGCGTGGGTTAGCATGGGATGACAGAATAAAGCTAAATGTAGGAGCCATAACGGTAATGGTAGTGTGAAATGTCAATGGCAAAGATAGCGATGATGATGGTGATGGTCATTATCTTCCTCATCATCATCATCATCATCATCATCATCATTTTGACTATAGCTGCGGTAATGAAAACGATAATAGAAATAAAATACACAAGTAGAACATAGGACCTAAAGAATGAATAATCCAGATGGATAGAAATAGGAAAAAAAATAGATAAACAAGGAAGTAAACAAACAAATAAACAAATAAGCGAACGCATAACCATTGATGACGCTCACAAATCAAAGGAAATAAACGAAGAGAAAAAAAATCGCCCGAGACGCCCATTGCTCGCAAGAAGTAATGGGAAATCGGGAAGCAGGCGGCCTCGTTACGGCGGCGGCAGCTCGGATCGCGTGGGCGTGGGAAAGGCCGCGTGCAGAGGCGAGCGGGTGGGCGTTGCGGCGTCTAACGGAAAGCGACTCCCGGTTGTCTGTGCGGGCGTGTGCGGGCGTCGGGGGGGGGGGGGGCGAGGTGGGCGGGGTTCTGCGTCCGGCTTTGTTGGTCGATCCGTTTTTTTTTGTTTCACTTTATTCTATTTTCTTGCTTGTTTATTCGTTTGTTGGTTTTCTTGTCACTTTGTTTGTTGATTCACTGATTCATTTTGGTATTATTATTTTTTTTTCTGGGGGGGGGGGGGGGATTTATCTTTCTATTTTTTTTTTTTTTTTTTATCCATATAGATTTGAGCTTATTAAGAAGGTGACTTATATCCATTTGTTTATCTATATATACACACATCCTATCTGTATCTCCCTGCATCCATCCATGCTTCTATTAGCAGTAAATAAATCTCCATTTATATATACAATAAAAGACAAAAAAAAAAAAAAAAAAAGTATTCGTTTTCCCTCTGCATTTACTGGCCTCTTTATCTAATGGTCGTCGATTACTTCGTAAACGCATCCAAAGAGAGAAAATAATGAGCATCCTACCATTACATAGGCCTACTCTTCCAGGCAATTAAACCCTACTATCCGGCGACCAGACTTTTTCTGACTTTGGCTTCGTATTCTTGGGTTCTTATCACCTTTTTGTTGTTGTTGTTGTTGTTGTTGTTGTTGTTGTTGTTTTGTTTTGTTTCGTTCTTTCTTTTTCTTCTTTTTCCCTCTCTTTCTGTCGGTTAGGGTCTGTCTGATTTTTATTTTTCTCTCTCTGTTTGTTTCTATCTGTCATTGTGTGTATGTTTTATGTGTCCGCTTATGAGTCTTTTTCTTTCTCTCTCTCTCTCTCTCTCTCTCTCTCTCTCTCTCTCTCTCTCTCTCTCTCTTCTCTCTCTCTCTCTCTCTCTCTCTCTCTCTCTCTCTCTTTCTCTCTCTCTCTCTATCTATCTATTTATCTATATTTCTATCTATATATCCATCTGTCTATCCATCTGTCTATCCATCTGTCTATCTATTTATCTCTCTTTCATACTTTCTGATTCAAACTTTTAGCGTTTGAATCTCAATAAAGGATGCATAGTTTAAATAAGTCATGTAGTAAATGATGCTGGTAAATTTCCACGCTGTTGGCACCCATTTAGAAATGTAAATTCGACATCTGAAAAGGATCGCTATCTTTGACATCCTCATTAATCCCTATATAATGCTACAACTCTTCTCTTCCTTCCGTCTTTATCTTTTTATTCTCCTTAGTTATTACCAGCAAGAACAATAACGAAAATTATATCAGCCGTAATAATGATAAATAAAAGAATAATCACATAAGACTCCCATTCCTCAGCCCCTTCTAGACGCCATTAGGCAAATCTTTGAGTTCCGAAGCCTCCTTTCAACCAGCTACCCTCTCCCCATTCCCAGCCCTCTCCTCCTTCCCTCCTCCTTCTCGTCCTCTCACTCCCCGACCTTCATTTCTTCCTGTCCCATTTCCCTCCTCGTACCCTCCGTTTATTTCGTCTTCTCTCTCCCCCACCTTCATTTCCTCCTGTCCCACTTCCCTCCTCGTCCCCTTCGTCTCTCTCGTCCTCTCTCTCCCCCACCTTCATTTCCTCCTGTCCCACTTCCCTCCTCGTCCCCTCCGTCTCTCTCGTCCTCTCTCTCTTCCACCTTCATTTCCTCCCGTCCCACCTTCCTCCTCGTCCCCTCCGTCTCTCTTTCTTCTCCGTCTTTCCCCATCCGCCCTCTTCCTTTTCTTTCTCCCTTCCTCCTCTTTCCCTCCCTTCCCTCCCGTCTCCTTTCGTCCTTCTCCCTCCTCCCGCTTATCTATAACCCTTCCCTCTTCCCCTACCGTCTCTCTCTCTCTCTCTCTCTCTCTCTCTCTCTCTCTCTCTCTCTCTCTCTCTCTCTCTCTCTCTCTCTCTCTCTCTCTCTCCTTCCTTCCTTCCATTTTTATCAATTCCCAGTGATCTTAGTATCCCATCGCCCATCTATCTCATAGTTCAACCTCTAATTTCACCAGGCCCAATTTTCCTTCATTAAACATATCATTACCTCTTTAACCGTTGTAGGATTTCGTAACTAAGCGCCCGAGATAATCGCTGGTATCTGAACATATAATAGGTTTAGCTCTGCTTAGCTTTTTTTTTTTATCATTATCGCAATTATATCACTCTTATTATTATTATGATTATTATCATTTATTGTGTGTTTTGGTCAGTATTATTATCATTGTTGTTGTTACTGTTTTGTAGATATAGGGCTACTACTATTCAATCATTCAATAAGTTTATTTATGTAATCTCTGATATGAAAGGA
>NC_061839.1:15223530-15226030 GCF_019202785.1 Penaeus chinensis
AGGGAGAGAGAGAGAGAGAGAGAGAGAGAGAGAGAGAGAGAGAGAGAGAGAGAGAGAGAGAGGAAGAGATGAAGAGAGAGAGAGAGAGGAGAGAGGGAGAGAGGGAGAGAGAGAGAGAGAGAGAGAGATAGAGAGAGGAAGAGAGGAAGAGAGAGAGAGAGGGAGAGAAAGAGAGAGAGAGATATAGAGAGAGGGAGAGAGGAAGAGAGAGAGATAGAGGGAGAGAAAGAGAGAGAGAGAGATTGAGAGAGAGATTGAGAGAGAAAGAGAGAGAGAAAGAGAGAGAGAGAGAGAGAGAGAGAGAGAGAGAGAGAGAGAGAGAGAGAGAGAGAGAGAGAGAGAGAGGGAGAGACAGATAGAGAGAGAGAGTGAGAGAGACAGAGCGAGAAATGTGCTTATATATGTATATATACATATATATATATATGTATATATATATATATATATACATATATATATATGTATATATATATATATATATATATATATATATATATATACAAAGAGAGAGAGAGAGCGGGAGGGTGAGAGAGAAAGAGATAGATAGATAGATAGATAGAGAGACAGACAGACGGACAGATATACAAACAAACACACAGGTAGAGGCAAGGCAGAAAGACAAATAGAAAGAATGAAAGATAGATAGAGAGATAGATTATTATATATATATAGAGAGAGAGGGAAGTTTTCTTAGTTCTTTGCTTGTCTCTTTGACCTGCTTCTCAGTCTTTGGTCTTATTTATTATCCGTAGCCTTACCGCGATCATGATTAGGATAATAATCATCATGACAATCATTACTGTCACCATTTATGCTGTTATTCTCTTGTTCTTTTATTTTTCACCTCTTTTTTTGCATATTCCCTGGACAGATTTTCACACAATGTTTTTTCCAGCTGACGAGACTGCAAATATAAAATATATTCTGCTGACCAACCTTTGACATTTCAAGTATTTGTTTACGTGTTTAAGGGAAAGAGCTTGATGCGGATTGAACAACAATACTGCCCATCCGCATTAGGTCAAGTTTCTCATATATAAGCCTAATTCAGGGCCACCAGGAACACTATATCGTTGATTTCTAACTCTAATAATTCTAACAAACCTTAATCTTGCCTGTATGCAAAATATATCCTTTTTATATGGAAAAAGGAACGATAGTCAAGGTTAAGAAAATCCGTCGTTTGTCCTTGAGGAGCCAGACATCACGGAAAGGAACCGAGACTGTCTAGCCTTGACTGACATTCGAAAAGTGTAAAAGTCTTCACAGAAAACGAAGAAAAAAGGGGGGGTAGGGGGGGAAACTGCACTATCATGATCCTGCTTCATCCTAGATCTCATTTCGTGACTCGCCTGCTATTTTCTTTCGAGTCATTTCGGTGGGTATTTATCTATTTTTTTTTTTTTTTTTCATTCTAGTGTGATTTCGTTTTCTGAGATTCTAGAGAGTAGTGAGAGATCGTTGTGTTCTAAGCACTGATACTAAGTATTTACTTGATGTTACCGAATACTTGAATTTCTGTGATATTTATGTACGCTCGTGAGGCGTTTTTGGATGGTCAACTGTCAGCCCTCGACACAATCAAGTAAAAAAAAAAATACTTTGGGTCTTCTCACTAATAAAAGAATGAAAGAAAGAAAGCAAGAATGAAAAAAAATAAAGAAAGCAGGCCAGAGAGAGAGATAGAAAACAAGAAGGAAAATAAGAAAGAAGTAAAGAAAGAAAGAAGGAAAGACCAGGAAAAGGCACTAGAAACGGAGGCGGAACAAAGCCTCCTCAAGAAGGCAGTCCTTTCACCTTACATCTCGACCTCCTTCGTCTCGACCTCCTTCGCCTCCGTCTTCCCACGTGACGTCGACCTGACACTTGGGGCGGGATCTGGACTTGTCTCGGCGGGATAAGAAAAATCTAGGAAAGGGTTAGAAGCGGGTGAAAGCCATGATTTTCCTCTTCTTTTTTTTGCGTCGGTGCCAAGGGGTAGGGAAACCAGTTGTAGAAACGATATTTATCTGTTTTTTTCTTTCCTATATTGCTCTCCCTGGGTACTGATCAACGTGGCTTCAATACTGCTGTGATGTCAGTATGTTGATATTGATATTCTTTTAATTTCACTATTAACGTTTTATTATTGATATGCATAATGACATTTATTTCCATCCCTTCATATACTGTATATACTTTCCCACGTATGTGTTCGTGTGCTTACATACGTGTGTTATCATACTACAATAATCACCGACGTAATAATCCAGCATTACAGATAATAAATACCTAAGTACTTTTTCGTCTATACACCATTCGCTCTCTGTAACTGCAAAGAGGTTATCTTTCACTAGACACTTTAACCAAGGCAAGTTGGTCTCGAGCCACATCTGCCCAATGCATAATAAAGGGTAATTACTATTACTGCCTAAGGTAAGAATTGGCGGTTCGAGATGGGGAATGCAGAGCGTACATGCATATGCTTTCTCTCACTCTCTGTCTCTGTCAGTCAGTCTTA
>NC_061839.1:15258530-15263530 GCF_019202785.1 Penaeus chinensis
ACACACGCACACGCACACGCACACGCACACACACACACACACACACACACACACACACACACACACTCACTCACACACAGAACAACAACAACAATAACACACACAAATACAACACTTAGGCATGAGTAAGCCTCCACCCCACATGGGCATCTGCCAGGTCCCATTACCGACGCATGCGCACTGGCACTGACGTTAACCATACAGTTTTCGTAAACAAAGGCACAGAAGAACAGCTGCTACGGTTTGTGGCCTTCCGTTCCGTCTCTCTCTCTCTCTTTTTATTTCTTGTTGTCTTACTTTATTCTTCGATTTGCGTCTTTTTTTTTTCCTAAATCTTTTGTCTTTACTGTTTACTTTGGTAAATTTTCCTTATTTTTTATCCTTATTTTCTTTTATGGTTCACTGCGTCTTCATCTTATCGTATTTTCTTTCCCTTCTATATCATACTTCATTACCCTCTTCCGCCATTCATCTTTTTCTTCTCTTTCGCAGTCCGGATCTCCTTTTTTCCACTTCCTTCTTCCCGTGCTCTACTTCTTTCCTATCTCCATCACCTTCTCTCTCTTATTCCTACCTCTTTTCTACATTTTTCGTCTCTCCCCTCTCTCTCCTTTTTTTTTTTTTTTTTTGTCTCCTACATTTCCTTCTCTCTCTCTCTCTCTCTCTCTCTCTCTCTCTCTCTCTCTCTCTCTCTCTCTCTCTCTCTCTCTCTCTCTCTCTCTCTCCTCCCCCTTTCTCCCATTTTCTTTTTTCTCCCTTTCTCCAATCTTCTCTCTTATTATTTCCTTCTTTTCCGTCTGTTTCCATGCCCTCCCCTTCCCCATTTTCTTCACATTCTCCCCTCCCTCTTTCCTATCTCTGTTTCCTCTCCCCCCTCCCTCTTTCCTATCTCTGTTTCCTCTCCCCCTCCCTCTTTCCTATCTCAGTTCCCTCTCCGCCTCCCTCTTTCCTATCTCTGTTTCCTCTCCCCCTTCCTCTTTCCTTCTACTTACATCACCTCCTCCTATCTTTCTCTCCTTCTCCCCCCTTTCGCATCATAAGAAGAAGAGGCAGCGTCGTATTTCAGGGTCACATCTCCCGCTTCTGACACACGACTCCCTAACGACCTGTTGCTGAGAGGTGATGGCTAAGACACGAGAAGGCAAGATGACCCTCACGACACGGAGGGGGCGCCAACGGCAACACGACCTGAGTGAGACGATTAAGCTTAAAACTTTCCGGTTAAGACGACCAGGATGGTAGTATAACGGTTGGGTAAAGACGACTAGGTTGACGTATCAGTTAGAGACGACCAGGATATGTCGTATCAGCTAAGACGACCAGGTTTACGACGTCTGGGATGAGACGAGCAGGATATGACGTTTTTGGGAAGATAACCAAATTTATATACGGCATTTGGAACGTTAGGACGACCAGAGTATGAGTTAAAACGACTTGGGCTGAGACTTCTGACTGATAAACTACTAGACTAAGACGACCGGGACATGGCAGCCATATAAAATAGTCCCGAACTTGAGCCGCTGCGGCTAAAACAACCAAAACAAAACAACGAGCGGACGCCCCGAACAATACAGTCAGAGAGCCTGTCCGAAGCGGCTCCGCCAGGGCCTCTAGCGCCCAGCCTGTTGCGGTGCGGCGGTAAGCAAGGCGCGCCCGCGCTTAGCAACAGGAAGTGTCTCAAGACCTGGGAGATTCACGAACGACACTTTAGTAACGACTGCCTTACAAACGACTCCTAAGTAACGACGACCTCACGAAAGACTCTTTTATAAAGATGCTGTCACAAAGGACGCCTTACTAACTACGACTTCACAAACAACTCGATTATGAGGACGACCACATAAATGACTCAGAACGACTCTATTATAGAGACGTCCTCGCAAACGACCTATTAGGAGCGACGGCTTCTCGAACGACTTCATTATTAAGATGGCCTTACAAACGACTCCTTAGTAACGACGTCCAATCTTCTTTTTTCCCCTTGTTCTTGGGGTCGGATGTCCCTCCCTCGTTAAGAATATTTCTGTAATCATGGCAGAGAAAACATTCCAGTTGTTTAAAATAGAGTCTGACTAATATTTATAAACAATTCTGATATCCGCGATGGTTTATTATGAAGCACGACTAATATTTTCAAACACGCACGCTGATTTATCGTGGAACTCGACTAACTTCTTGTTATTGTTCGAGTTAAACGCCCAAGGCCTGGTAATTATGCACTAGATATAGATAGCATTTCGCAAGCATTCGAGATTCAAGGACCATTTGTCAGAAGAAGACAACAACAGAAACTTGAAACGACGCAACCACTCTCTTGCTCAAGTACCCCTAAGGTCTTTCTTGCTGTATTGTACTTGTTGCATTTGCATCTTGGTTCCTGTGTTGTATAAGGGAATTTGTGCTTATCACTGGGCTTTTTGCTTTGTTACTGGTTTTGTGATTTGATTTCCGATATGATGTGTTTACTGTAGGTTTTGTTTTCATATTTGGTTAAACGTTCTTGCATAAGAATGAAAGATTGACGAGCATCTGTGATACATTGCAGTATTCAGTAGCTCGACCTAAAGCTCATTCACTCACTCAGGAGAAGCACGTCTATTCAGATGCACTTATTTCAACATAAATCAAAATAATTGCAACTTGTACACTCTTTTGTACACGTATAAGACAAACACAAAGAGACACACAAACACGACGAGATATATACACTAAATCACACGTGCACACACACACACACACACACACACACAAACACACACACACACACACACACACAAACCCGACACACACACGAGACACATATACACGACCCACACACGCGCACATGAACACATTCCCAACATATTCGAACAATGACACTCGTGTGGCACTCTCATGTCTCTTGCGCTGGGCCTACTTCCTGGCGCTCGTCCAACCTGTTGCCATGGCAGATCTTCTTGAAACTTAAATTAATAATCAAGGACACTATTATTCTGCAAGCATGACCTAGTATCGCGAGTGTTTTTGTTCAAGGTCATAAAAACTCATGACCATTACTTTGCTTCAAGGGATGAATATGAGCCTTTGCCTGGTGGGATGCAGTGGGCTGACCGTGGGTGGATGATTTGACAATAATCGGTCTTAAGTTGAGAATGATAAGCAGGTTAAGCTTGTTTTGAGAAACTACATAAGCATTAATGATTCTAAATCCCGTTAATTCACCTACGGATATTTTGTAAAAAAGAAAAAATAATAATAAAATAAAAGAAAAAAATAAACAGGGAAGAGGAAAAGGAGATAGAAATACAGTTAAAGAAGAAAAAAAATGAAGAGAAAATAATACTTCGAACAGACAAGTTCTATTACATTACAAAGCGTAGTAAAGACACGTTCCTCCTTCTAGACGCCACATAACGCTACGGAAGCTACAGCAGCGGCTCCAGGAACCCGGGCATCTTATTTCGAATCCTTGAAAGGGCGTTCTTATTACTTCGTACCCCGAGGCTATTCACTGTTTATTTCCACAGTATAAGGAAGAAAAGACGGTAAAGAAAAAGCAAGAGGGAGTTGTCGAGGGAGTGGGAAGGGGGGGGGGGGAGTTTAGAGAATATGAGGGTGAGATGAAAAGCTTTTTGGACAGCTGGATGACAGACATCCCCCTCCCCCCCCCTTTCGGTTCCTTGGCATGCTGGCGGTTTACGTCTACTTGCCAAGTTATTTCGACATGTATGTCTGTACATTTACATACATACATATATATATATATATATATATATATATGTATGTATATATATACATACATATATACATGTATATATATATATATATATATATATATATATATGTATATATATACATATATATATGTATATATATACATATATATACACATATATATACATACACATATTCATACACAGATGAGAGTGTATGTCTGTGTCTGCATGAATACTTGAATCTATAAACACACACATTCCGGTCTTCACCGCGACGTGTAGAGCAATAACAAAACCAAGACGACACGAGTTCCTGAGAATAACAGGAATAACATTAATATTTGTAACAAGAGAGGAACGTTAATTTTCGCCGCAACAAGGACGAGGGGCATGCCAGAGGAAGGGGTCACGCAGGGCAGAGTTGATTAAGATAAGGAGCGCTTGCAGATAAGCGATTCATTACGGGGGCGGGGACATGCTTCCCCCTGCCTTAATGTTCCTTTGTTGCGGAGGAAAGGGAAACCTGGTCGGTCATCGAGACAGAGGGGAGGGTGGGGGGAGAGGGACAAAAGATGAGGAGAATGGAAACAGAGAATGGGGGATAAAGAGGGAGGGAAACAGAAGATGAGTGGGACGTAAACAGAGATGAGGGGGGGTCGGGGGCAGATGGAGGAAAGAGAGGGAGGGAGAGCGAAGTGGGCAAATAGATCGGGGTGTAAGGAGAAAGGAAAACAGAGAAAGGGAGGGAGGTAAACAGATGAAGAGAAAGAGACGAGAAGAGAAACAAATGGAGGAATAAGAAGGAGAGAAACGGGAGAAGGGAGGGAGGGAAGCAGGAGAGGGAAACAGATGCTGAGAGGAGAATGAGGAACGTTAAATGAGTTCTTTCCATCATCCATCCTAGAGGAAAGAAGCAGAGGGTGAGGGAAGGGAGGAAAGGAGACGTAAGGAGAGAAGAATAACAAGAAACGGAAGTTGGGAAGGAAAAGTGAAGAAGAAATAAGAAGAGGGAAAGAGAATGAATAGAAAAAAATGAGTAGGTGACAAAAAAGACAGAGAAGGCAGAGGATATAAATAAAATGAAAGAAACGATTATAAGGAGCAGAGAACACAAAATGAAAAAGAAGAGAAAGAAGAGAAAAGGAAGAAGAAAGGCGAGGAAAAAACAACGGAAAGATGGAAAGAGAGAGAGAGAGAGAGAGAGAGAGAGAGAGAGAGAGAGAGAGAGAGAGAGAGAGAGAGAGAGAGAGACAGACAGACAGACAGACAGACAGACAGACAGACAGATAGATAGATAGATAGATA
>NC_061839.1:15281030-15286030 GCF_019202785.1 Penaeus chinensis
AATTATGGGTCACCAGCTCATAAGGTATACTTATTGTGTATGTTGTGTATTTTTGCTTTATTTTTGTTTCAGTTGAGGGGACACGAGGCTGATGACTGATGGAATATTACACCTCCCTGCTCGCAAGCCCTGATAATCAATTATATTTTTGTTTATCCATTTTATTGGATTTCTTGCAACACTCTGATAAAAATGGCTCTACATCCGGGTTTGTGAACTGCGGTCTCTTCCGCTATTTTCTTCTCTGTTTTCAGAATACGAAGTTGGAAGATTTCAAATAATTTATTTT
Organism: Penaeus chinensis; assembly: GCF_019202785.1. Taxonomy (NCBI): domain Eukaryota; kingdom Metazoa; phylum Arthropoda; class Malacostraca; order Decapoda; family Penaeidae; genus Penaeus; species Penaeus chinensis. The sequence continues at coordinate 15,281,320 of NC_061839.1, forward strand.
CTGCTGAAGTTGAACCTTTATCAGCATCAGGAAGGATTGGCAGCGAGACGCAAATAACTGCCACAAAAGGAACCAGACATTTCAACAGCGTCTCTCTTCGGGAACAACAAGTAACTCTTCAGGTTCTACACTGGTCTTGCTCGACTACCTTTGCCAGTTCAGTTCAGCTCGACTACATTAGCCGTTTTAAAGTGTCACAGCGGCGTCGAGAAGATGTCATTTCGATACCTCAGAGGGAATTTTGTTTTTAATCAGATAATGAGTTAGTTGGTGGGAAAGAATTTTTGTCATTGCACGTATTTTTAAGGTGGCATCATTTCATATGTTGGTTGACCGTACGTGCAATGTACGGCAGATGAAATTAACTATTCCTACGTTTTTTTCAAATCATAAATGCTCATTTGAGAGACAGCACTCTACTGAACATGTAATATCTCTCTATTTGTCTGTCTGTCTTTAACGTCTTTAATGTACACACACACACACACACACACACACACACACATATACATATATATATCCATATACAACATGTATACATGCATACATTCATATATATACATATACATACATACATACACAAACACATATATGTCTGTATGTATACATATATGTGTATGTATGTGTGTGTACATATATACATAATTTGCATATATGCACACACACACACACACACACACACACAATGGCGTGTTGCAGACTGAGCATAGTTGTACCTATTGACAAGATTGCCTACGTTTATGGACGTAACATACATAAACCTCCCTGCAGTCTATTTTAAAAATATTTATTCGTGTTTCGTTCCCAACTCTAAGCACACAACGCCCTCTCACCCCATACAACTCCGCCCTATGGGAAGCGTATAGCAGGGTAAGCAGGGTGGCCAGAGGTGACATTGTATCCCTTCCCATAAAAGCGGCTCCACACGCTCGACCCTCTCAGTTGACTCTCTGCTCCCGTCCGAGAAGCACCTCCGACGAAAGCGTCCGCGGGGTGTCGTAACTGTGATCGTTCTCCCGCGCGTTACACTCTCCGTCGCTCTCGTCTTGAGTTTTGCGGATTTGCCTGTAGTTTTTTGGATTTTGGTTTATAATTGAAGCGTCGGTTCCTATTCCTGCGTGTATCTGGAACCATAAGGAGCAAGCAACAGTTTTGCTACGGCTTGCTGACTCCTAGAAGACAGTGATCACTTACTTGTCGAATGTGACTTGTGGAGCTGTGAGATATACTGAAGCTCTCGTGTTCTGCTCTCTTAGTGCTTCTGCAGGTAAGGATTTCTTGAACTCATGAATCTTTTCTGTATTCTATTTTAGTCGGAATCATTGTTTTTAGGTTCCTTATTTTCGATGTTATGTAGTGTGAGGAGGTAGACGGTATTTTATCTTCTGGAAATTTGAGGGTGAACAACATCAGATTTTTAAAAGCCTGAGCAGCATTTTAACGCAGAGGAAGAGAAATTTCATCAAGTACACCCGCACCCTCTTGCGTGCCACACATTCCCACGCTCCCGTGACGCTAACAGGTCTTGCATCGCCGTGCACTCGGTAAAGGTTATCACATGACAAGTGACCCTACGTCTCAAGGATGAAAAATATGTGGCAAATTCCCCCTTCTCTCCATCACAGAAAGAGCACGCCCCTCCCCTCCCTTCCCTGCCCTTCCTCTCCTCCCTCCTTCCATTCCTTTTCTCCTCCTCCTTCTCCTCCTCCTCAGTCCTCCTCCTCCTCCTCCTTCCCCAGCCCTCCTCCTCTTCCCTCCCCAGCCCTCCTCCTCCTTCCCCTGGCCCTCGTACTCATCTCCCCTCCTTCCTTCACTGTGAGTACGTAACCACACACTCATGACGGCTTAGGAACATCTGTCACACTTGTCCACGCCCTCGAGTACCCTCCGTGCCTCCCAGGGTCCGGGCGGGCGCGGGTGGCACTCTAATGGCACTAGAATGGTGGGAAGCGGGGATGGCGGGGCAAGGCAAGGCAAGGCAAGTCAAACGCACCGGGGATGTTCTTCTTATTTTTTCTTCAAATTAGATCCGGGTCTTATTAACGGTTTTCCTTCGGTGGGTTGACTGGACCTCGAGATGGCGCGCGATCCGTAATTGGGCATACGCTAATTACCCTTTGTGTGAAGTGCAATCCTATCAAATGAAGGCAAGAGGAGGCGAGGGAGTCATTACACCGGAGACACATCGGGAGTCGGTCTCGATTTCCCTTCCGTTTCTTTCAATTACAACCGTCCTTGCTTCTCCCCTTTCGTGTTTTTTTTGTCTTTTGTTTTTGCTTTTGGTCGAAATGATGTGGCGAGAAATGGCAAGGGATGGTAATGAATAAAAGAGGGAGGGAGGGGGGCGGAAAGGGAAAGAGGGAGGGACGTATTGAGAGTAGCAGAAGTAGAATAAGAGGGAAGGAGAAGGAGAAGGAGAAGGAGAAGGAGAAGGAGAAGGAGAAGGAGAAGGAGAAGGAGAAGGAGAAGGAGAAGGAGAAGGAGAAGGAGGAAGAAGAGAAAAAGGCGAAAGAGAAGGAGAAGGAAAGGGACAAGCAGAGGGAAAGGAAAATAGACAGCCAAAGAGACAGAGAGACAGAGACAGAGACAGAGAGACATATATAAGGGGCGTCTGGCAGTCCGAGCGGGGAAGTCCCTACCACGTTGCACCGAGACATTACAGTCGCCAAGATGGCCTTCTGCTGCGGTTCCTGTACGATGGACAGGCGGATGTCGGTTTAATGGTGCCTCTTGTGTCTTTTACGGCCCTGTATTTCTCCCTGTGTTTCTTTATTATCAAGGTAAGGGGAGTGTTTTCCCTATGAGTTAAGGATTTAATATTCGCCGAGTTTTGTTCCCCCTTTTTTTCGGTTCGCGTCGGTCCGGAGAGACTCATTTTAGGTTCGTTGGTCCTTTCCCCTTTGTTTATAGCGATCATCTCGTCTGTCTTCCTGTCTGTTTATGAATCTCACTGTATATCACTCCGTGTTTCTCAATCCAACTGTTTTCGTGTCTGTGTACCTAGCTAGATATGTATCTTTATCTATTTGTCTGTATATATCTATTCATCTGTGTGTATGTCTGCACATCTACCTGCGTGTGTCTAATTATATGTGTATCAGTGTATCAGTCTCTCCCCCTCTTTTTCTCCCTCTTCCTCCCTCCCTCCCTCTTTCCCTCCTTCTCGCCCACTCTCTCTCTCATGTTCATTCGTCATCTGAACCCCAAAACATGCGAATGTTCCCAACGCCGCGAGTTGTACTAGGCATAATCTGGTGGTACACTAAGAAGACCTTGACATTTTGCCCAAGATGATGACGCATTCGAATAACGAGTGGTTCCTGTCGTCGGGTCAAATGTCTCCCCTCCTCCTCCCTCACCTCTCTCCTCTTCCCTCTTCCCTCTTCACTCTTCCCTCTTCCCCTCGGCCTTCTCCCTTCTTCTCTTTCCCCTGTGGTAATACACATGACCTCCCTCATTCCCCGTCCCCATAAAAAAGAAGTTCTTTGTCGCCAGCGTCTTGCAAACTGGTCCATTGCATAAGACATCTTGTTGTTCTTGTTGCTGGCGATTAGCACACTGAAGAGCTGATTAAACCATATTGCAGGTTATCAAGCATCTTCGAGAATTGCAAGATAGCGTCTAGGTCTTTTTTCCCCCCTCTTCTCTTTCAGAACCCTTCCTGTCATCTCTACCTCCCTGCCCTCCTTTCTCCTTTCACCTTTCTCCCCCCCCCTTTTCCCCCACCGGAAGTGCCATGTCGAAGCGTCCACGAAAGGTTGGCACGGTCGGAGGCGGTGAGGTGCAAAGGGGGCATCTTATCGCCGTCTGCATCTCCCGCTTGTCCTCCTAGCATGTCTTTCTCAGCTTCCACACGCGGGTTAAATGTGACACTGTGGCACTTCCCCTCCGCCTCGTTTCCGGTTTTGGGAATTGCTAACCTCGGAGGGAGAAGTGGGGCTCTCGGGCCGAATTGGCACACACACACACACGTGTGTGTGTGTAAATACACATACATACATGTTTACATATATACATATATAAACATATATTAACATATATTATATACACACACACACACGCACACGCACACACGCGCACACACACACACACACACACACACACACACACACACACACACACACACACACACACACACACACACACACACATATGTAGATATATGTATATATATATATGTTTGTACATATATGTATGTATATACTTATATATATTTGTATATATGTATATATATGTATATGCATATATATGTATGTATATACATACATACATCTATAGATATGTATGTATGCATATATATATATATATATATATATATATATATATATATATTGTGTGTGTGTGTGTGTGTGTGTTTATATGTATATATATATTGTATATATATGCTATATACATGTATACTATCAGGCCGAATTGGCACACAATATATATATATATATATATATATATATATATATATATATATGTGTGTGTGTGTGTATCCATTCATACACACCTGTACATATTACACATTGATTGGTCGACAGGTGAATATGTAAACAGAGATGACACAAGTATGAGAGGAAAACCTCGCTCCCCCTGAATCCGCACTCTGGCATATGCCATCCGACTCCCTCTGGTCTTTGCGGTTAACGAGAGAAAGAGTGGGAGAGGAGAGAGGATGGGGGGGGGGGGGAGGGAGGAGGGAGGAGGGAGGTGGAGGGAAGAAGGA
>NC_061839.1:15293530-15296030 GCF_019202785.1 Penaeus chinensis
AGGAAATAGAAAGAGAATAATGAAACGGAGACAAGCTGTGAAATCTCGGCCGCAGAACCAACGCTGTATGAGAAGGAAAAAATAACCATTTTATCGAATTTCTTTAAGCTGCGCAAATAGTACATTGTCGACGACTTGCATAGTGACTACGCTGTTGCAAGGTTGAAGATATTCCTTGGTGCTAGGTGAGGCCGCCCTCTCTGAACCCTTGTAATTGATATCAGTTGCATTCAAGGTTGCAAACCAGAACCTTTAATGTCTCATCGAATTCACACTGAAGAAACACCAGATGCTCAGAGATTTTTCTTTTAATCTTTACCCTAATAATCAAAAGTAGATTAAACAGTATCAGCAGTATGCGAATCATTTTAGAAAACGAGCGCTATATAAATAACACCACTCTTCCTACACGTCATTCCAGACCAGAAAATGGATAAAGAAGCAAAAACTGGTTGAGTGAAAGTGTAAGTAGACAACCGGACGTATCGCTGGCCTCTCCACGCCCGCGCCCCACTGAACCATTAACACGTTACATGTATGGTGCGCGTCGTAAGGTCAGCCTTTCGTTCGCTGACACTTCTCCTGCGGCCGTCTATGGCTCTTTGGCTCTGGCTGTAAGGTTTGGTGGCTTTTTGACTCTAATGCTCTATGGCTCTGTCTGTAAGGTTTGGTGGCTTTTTGACTCTATGGGTCTGGCTGTAAGGTTTGGTGGCTTTTTGACTCTATGGCTCTATGGTCTACGGAACGCGGTTTTTACTTGATAGTTATAATGCTTGGTAAGTTACATGTAATATATTCGATAGGAAATTTATCACTTTTTTTATGTATGTGTGAGGGAGCGAGAGCGAGAGAGAGAGAGAGAGAGAGAGAGAGAGAGAGAGAGAGAGAGAGAGAGAGAGAGAGAGAGAGAGAGAGAGAGAGAGAGAGAGAGAGAGAGAGCGAACGAGAGCGAGATAATGATAGTGATAGTGAGAGTGAGAGTGAGAGTGAGAGTGAGAGTGAGAGTGAGAGTGAGAGTGAGAGTGAGAGTGAGAGTGAGAGTTAGAGTGAGAATGTTAAAAAGAGAGAAAATACATACGACTGTGTATAAATTTAAATATAAAGAATAAATAAATGAATAAATAAATATGCCTTCACTGACCTTTGCAAACCCGTCCTTAAACCACATGAAGACCCTTGCCTTGTGACCCTGGTGTGGGCGTCTGACCTGGATCCGAAGAGGTAAGGTCACTCAGCGGGCGTGGGCAGATATCGTCACATATTATCTCATAGAAATCCTGCAATTCTCTGGCAATGAAGCAACATTCATATTTCGTGAATAGAAATCTGGGCCCGCTCTGTGCATCGTGCAGCAGCATCTGCATCAAAATGCATGACCCGCATGTTGCCTCATAGCCACAGATACGGAAGCTCTGCTCAAAATCATCCCTCCCTCCCTCCCTCCCTCCCTCCCTCCTGCCCCCCCTCCCCTCCTTCACCCACGGCAAGGCTACTTTCGAGACAACTTGATTTTCAACTAGATTTTTTTCCTGACTCTCTTTTTTATGTAAGGCCATCGGTATTTTCCCCCCGATGGAATTCAAGTGAGCAACGCGGACTCAGAGGGTTTAGAAAGTGGCCAAGCGCATTATGGCGGCCTGCGATACTACAGCCAAAGGTGAAGGGAGGAGTGGCTTCATGTTCTGACATCTTTTTTTCCCCGCTGTTTTTTTTGTATCAGGTATATATATTTTTTCGCTCATTATTTCTCCCTCTGTTCTATTCTTGCAATTCCATTCTCTTTTCACATGTTTCCCCCTCTCTCCCTCCTTCCCACTTCTTCCCCTCTTTTCTTTTTCCCTCTCTCCCTACCCATCTACCTCCTCTCCCTTTTCCTTCCTTCTTCCCCTCCCCAACATCATCTTTTTGCTTTGATTAATAGCTAATCTCTGATAATAATCTTCCATTTTCCGACGCCAATACGAGGCGCCGCATCCCCGCTTCGTCACTCCAGCTCAAACGCCTTATTTCTCCGTAGTTTCTGCAGTATATTCCGTTTCCAGGCCACCGTGTAACTTTCGTACTGTGCAGTGACGTGTTAACATAACAGGAGTGACAAGGGGCGTAACGCGACACGGAGGGTTAGATGCTGATCAGCTGCCCTTGGCGGAGGCTTGATGGGTCTAGCAGTTATTCCGGCCGGGAAGGCAAGGGAAGAGGGGCGGAGGGAACACACGCGCGCGCGCACACACACACACACACACACACACACACACACACACTCACACACACACGCACACGCACACGCACACGCACACGCACACGCACACGCACACGCACACGCACACGCACACGCACACTCACACACAAACACACACACACACACACACACACACACACACACACACACACACACACACACACACACACACACACACACTAGGCCTAGACAGCAAATTTCGAAATCCTAATAGGATTTCAACACTTTCATTCGTTAATATGATGCACGTAAACCAAGGCT
>NC_061839.1:15303530-15306030 GCF_019202785.1 Penaeus chinensis
TACAACTCTCCTCTGCAGGAATTTGCTACTGGGCGGCGTATAAACAGCCGTTGACAAGGTTATTAATGAAATGCAAGGGAAATATTGTCTTCTTATTATTCTCTTTCGTCTGAATGTACCCAAAATTATGGTACCGTCGCGTGCGTGTGCATTTCCCAAGATCCTGAGGTGGTCAATAGGGTGCGTGCGCAGAACATAAGATATTTGTTCTTTACGTTTTAAGATCAGCGTTTGTGGTTATTGATTGTCGCAAATTACATACCTTAAAATACCTCTTACCTTTGATATACACATTCTTTCAAATCGTCCCTTTGCAATTTTGACTTAGAGATGCAAATATCGACATATTTTTTCCCATCATTTTTATTCTATCTGTGTATAATGAAAAGACAAAGAAAACCATCAAAGGAAAGCGGAGTAGCCATGTAGTCCGGCGGGAGTATATTGTGTAGTCATTTTAACAGGATTTAAGGATTTCCTTCGTTGCGGTTTGATGAGATAGACTCCATGACTCAAGATGACGTCACGCTTGTACCGCGCCGGGACGTCTGGAGGAGGATGCGATGCTGTCTTTTTTCAACTATTTTTTGTTTATTTACTTTTTCTAGTCTTGATATAAAGTCATATGTCTAACTGTTTTTCTTAGTCTGTGGGCATGCGTATGTACGTGTACATGTATATGTGTCTGTATATTTATATGTGTGTACCCATGTGTGTATTATGTACTACTCCTGTGTATGTGTGCATGAGTACGCCTGAAGGATACTCGTGTCAAACGTTCTCAGGCTCACGTCATTCGGGCATTTAATGTCTGTCATGTCCACATCTCGTTCTTAGAAATTGTGTGACAGGTGCATTGATGTGGGAGCAGCTAGTACCTAAGGGCTGAGCACGCGTTCCTTTGACATTTTTGAGATTTTTGAAGGTACGAGTCCCGATTGTGAACAGTTTTCTCGGTAAGACAAGGTTACTCAGTGAGAGATTTAAACAAAACGCTCGTACATTGAGTAGCATTAGTGATGTCAGCTACACATGATCTATTATTTACTGTGATGAATATTCGCATCGATGTCACTCCGTCCTTTCGACCTTCCAGGCAATGAATATGTCACCTCGGCTCCACTTACTGACACTGGTGGTGGCGGCGGTGGCGACGTCAGCGGGCGCGACCCAGACCACGACGCAGACCGAAAGCAGCAACAGCAGAAGGTCCTCGAGCCTCGTGCAAGAGAAGACGCCCCTCACGCCCGACACCGAGGCCCTGGTGGAAGTCCCGATGTGCTGCGGCGTCGACCAGGTCTTCAGCATGTCCGGGATGAGCTGTGAGCCCGCGAGAACCAAGCCTGTGGTGGCGTTCCATCATGAGGTGAGTTGCGGCGCGCGAGAGGACTCCTTAATGCTAGCGTCGTGATCCTTCTCTCCATCGGCCGTGTTCATAGTCAGTGCGTAGAAGGAGAGATAGTGTCCAACCCGACCGTCGGAATGTCAGTTGTCATTTACATATCTCCCATTGGACCTTTAATCGGTACCAACATGAGCAAACACTATATTTCATTATTAATGAATTAATCAGGATTATAGATTCCTTGTTTTAAGACTCGTGACAAATCTCCTGCCTCAGTGTTTTTACTTAGATAATAACCATGATTTAATTGAATGATGCCGATTCGCTTTTTTTGTTTTGTTTTTTTGTAAAGACTGGACGGATGTCAAAAAATCACCGCCGGCTGTTAGTAACAAATCGCCTGAAAGCAGGCAGTAATAAACAAATAAATGAATATATAGATTAAATAAATAAATATACAGGTAGATAGATAGATATGTGTATATTTATATATTGCATAGGCCAACATATGTGTACTTATGCACACATGCCCACAACGCGAAATGATACGAAACGACGAAACCTTCCCAAATAATGTGTTGAAAGAGGGAATGGAAAGATAGTCGGTAGTAGTTAACTATTACTGACAAACCGACCGTCTGGAGCGAAGCGACTTTGAATACAGTTACATGTATTTCTTTTGTACATGTAATTCTTCTGCATCTTGCGATGTGTTTTACAATTCTACTTTTAATCCGCTGTAATTATTTTCTCTATGTTGCAACACAGACTGGAATACAATTTAATAAATGCCAAATATATACCTCAGTAGCGATCAGAAATGAGACATAAGAAAACGGAACGACAGGAAAACAAGGCAGGAGATAGAAGTAGAATCAGAATGGAGACGAAACCACCAATATTGACTCTTCTTTGACCCCGCAGGACGGCAGCCCAGTGGAGTACCAATTTGCCTTCAACGTCACCGTAGGCTTCCCCAACTGTACCTTCTACAGTCTTCAGCCAACAATCGAGCCTTCGGACGAGTTCTTCCTGCTGCCAGATGGTGGGTATTGTCACAGAGGATCGCTTTGACATGATCTCTCTACGTGATTTTTACAATTCCAGTTAAGAATGTTTTGCTAATGAGACAATAAGATTCAGGGGAAAAGTTTA
>NC_061839.1:15333777-15338777 GCF_019202785.1 Penaeus chinensis
TGTTCTCTGTCTTTCCCTCTTCTCTTTCCCTCCGTGTCTCTGCATTCCTCTCCTCTCTCTCTCTCTCTCTCTCTCTCTCTCTCTCTCTCTCTCTCTCTCTCTCTCTCTCTCTCTCTCTCTCTCTCTCTCTCTCTCTCTCTCTGCTCCACCCTCTCTCTCTCTCCTCTCTTCTCTCTCCCCCCCCGCCCTCCCCTCTCTCCTCCACCCTCTCTCGCTCCTCTCCTTTCTCTCTTTTCTTCTTCTCCAACCTTTCTCTCTCCTCTACTCTCTCTGTTTCCCCCGCCCCCATTCTCTCCTCCACCCTCTCTCTCTGTCTCCTCTCCTCTCCCCCTTTTCTCCCCGCTCTCCCCTGTTTCGTCTCCTCACTCCCATCTCCCCCCCGCCCAGCTCTCCCTCCTCCACACCCTCACTCTCTCTCTCTCTCCTCTCCGCTCTCTCCCTCCACCCCCCGCCCTCCTCTCTCTCTCCGTCTCTTTCCCTCTCGCCATCAGCTGGTTGGCCACAATTTCTGGCGTGGTTCCCCGGGGCGCTATAAGGTCACGCCCACCCTAGGAAAGCCAGAGTATCAAACCTGATTTGTGGCCCGGAATTATGTAGGAGCCACATCATTTCGGCTACTTCGCTTTCCCCGTTAGTTTACAGTTTTAATTCAGGTTTTTTGTACAGATGTAGGTTTGTGTGTGTATGTACCTACATATGAACATGGATAGATAAATAGATAGATGGGTAGAAAGGTAGGTAAAAGATGCATAGATATATTTATATGTGTGTATATAAATGTATGTGTGTGTGTGTGAGTTTGTGTGTATACGTACGTGCGTGTGTGTGTGTGTGTGTAAGTGTGTGTGTGTGTGTGTGTATGTGTATGTGTATGTGTACAGACTGTTGGAGCTGGGAAAAGGCCTGTGGATATTAAGGTTTCACGAGTTCAGGGAATGGATAAGTTTTTCACTCTCTTTATGAGCTACAGAGCATAATGACCCCTCCTCCCTCTCACTCTCGCTCTCTCTCTCTCTCTCTCTCTCTCTCTCTCTCTCTCTCTCTCTCTCTCTCTCTCTCTCTCTCTCTCTCTCTCTATCTCTCTCTCTCTCTCTCTCTCTCTCCCTCTCTCTCTCTCTCTCTCTCTCTCTCTCTCTCTCTCTCTCTCTCTCTCTTACACACACACACACACACACACACACACACACACACACACACACACACACACACACACACACACACACACACACATGTGATAAAATTTTGTTAAAGAGAACTATAGAATCTACCCGAAGCCGTTGAACAAATTATCTCATTTAAAACATGTCTCATTTAAGACATGTTTTAATGATAAGTTCACGAATCAGCATAAGCCCTCACTGACATAAGCACGCCAAAATATGCCCGCACCATTTTCGCGGGAAGTTTGCAAACCGACTTTAAAGCACACGCGGAGAGGGATAACAAGAACGGCTTAACTTCGGGCGGAGCTTCATTTAACTTTCATCCCCGAAGCTGCCGCCAATTGCTGACCGTTTACTATGTACCGGCCACCTCTCCACACCTTCATTCAATTACGTAACCAGCAGCGGAAAATCGCCAGTTAATCTTGTCACTTTCGTAATGAGGATGGCGGTGGAGGTCGCCGTGAGAGAGGGAGTGTTTTCCGAAGTTTCCTGAGCCGAGGAAAAGGTAAAGGGGAAGATCTCTCGTTAAGGAATATGGAAGTTTGGCTTTGATTTTCGTTATTCTGGTTTTGGTTTCGTATTTTGTTTTTATTTATCTTCTGTTTGGCTTTATTATATCTTGTTTCTGTTATTTTCCTTTTGTTTTATTTCTATTTTATTTCCCTATTTTGTCTTATTTTATTCCCTCTTACTACATTTTATTCTAGTTATCTTTATTTACCTTTTTCTGAGGCCCTGAATTGGGAGGATTCTTTGTTTCTATTAATTTCTCTTCAGGGAATATGAATGATTTTTTTTTTTTTTTGTTTTATTACTTTGTATTATTTTGTTGTACTTTGTTTATCCGTTTATCATTTTTTATAATTTAATTTCATTACTTTCTGTCCTCTATCTTTCCTCAAATTATTCACCAATCCATTCCACTTATCTATGTATTATTGTGTCTATTCCTATCTTTCTTATTATCATCTATTATAAACTCTCTCCCTCTCCCCGCCTTCCTTTTGCCTTCCGCCCCTCCGACGCCGCCCTTGTTGTGATGTATGCGATGGTGTCTGCCCTTAGTGTGTGTCACCAGTGTGTGTTCCGGCTTCTTGCTCAATACCTTATCCTTATACGATGATAAAGATGGAGGGAGGGAGGGAGACGGGGAGAGAGAGAGAGAGAGGGGGAGACAGAGCGAGAAAGAGAAGAGAGAGTGGGAAGGAGGGAGAGAGAAGAAAATGAGAAGGAGGGAGGGAGGGAGGGAGAGAGAGAGAGAGAGAGAGAGAGAGAGAGAGAGAGAGAGAGAGAGAGAGAGAGAGAGAGAGAGAGAGAGAGAGAGAGAGAGAGAGAAACGGGGAATTAGAGAGAATGGTTTCCTACAGTTTCTTACAATTTCTTTGTATTTTTGTAGATTATTTGAATTAAATAAATTTAGAAAGAATATATATACATATATATTCACATATTTTTGGTGGAACGAAAAAAATGTGAGTCCGGAGCGCTTCACACCTAGCTAATAGGTAACTTAAATATGCACAAAATATTTACGTTTTTTGGTCCTGCTTAAATCTGCTGTATACAACGATATATTGAGAATATCTATACATTACTGCGGCCACTTCTGATGAATGCCTGCTATGTTATTGGAAATTGATGTAAAGGCATTGCTCTGCTGAGGATTTTGGGCACATTTGACTGACTTTACTTTATAGATATTCAAAAACGGCTCAAATGCAATCAATCATGAGCACGGAATCAAATCAGGAGAAAATGAACCCAGATTTTTGGAAAGGAATACAGGGGAGGGAAAGTTACAGTAGTTTCTAAAGGTCAAAGGTCAGAGCTCACAGGCCAAAAATAGTCTTTATCTCATTTTATAATGTGAGGTTATTGGTCACTTGGAGACCACTTACACTTTATCTTGAAAGAATTCGGGGAGAGAGGGAGGGAGATAAGATGAGATACGAAAGCTGAAAAAAGAGAACTGATAGGCTACTTACAATCAATATGTGAATATTAAATGGACAAATAAGTTACGTAATATAACACTACACACTGTGTTTAATTTAAAAATGGAAATCAAATAATGGCACATGAATATTAAAACAATAATAACAATAATAATAATAGTAATAATAATAATAGATAAAAATTAACAAGGACTCCCTACTTCGCATTCTGAATAATGAGAAGAGATAGGAAAAGAGAAGGAGGAGGAGGAGGGGGAGGGTAGGGGAGGGGTAGCAACACGGGTTTCTAACATTTTTACCAAAACTCTTTTCATATCATCCTTGTTCCACGCGGGTTGCCTGTTTCTTTCTGCGTCCCGTTTCGTTCCACAGCCTCCAGTTCTGCCCGTTTCAATTTTCTTCCCCTTCTCCCATGCCTCTCGTCTGCCCTGCCAGAAAAGAGGCTCCTCCCTTGTCACCGCCAGATGTACTGAGTAGGGGGTATCGTAAAGCGGAAGGGAAACAAGGCGCAAACGACGATAAAGCGGGGAAGAGGGAGAGGTATGATGAATATTCGAATTTTCAATCCTCCTCTGTCCATTCCTTCCATATCTCCCTCTTTCTCTGGTACGATTTCAGCGGTTTACAAATGCGCTGCTGTGGCTGTCAGAGAGGACGTTATTTTCTTTTATATAGTAATTCTCGTTTATCCTGTCCTTTTTAACAGTGTAATGCAATTGTTACATATCAAATCTGTTCTTAAAAACAAAGTTAGGGTATGCGTTCGTAAGTGAAACCTGGCAAAATATAACCTAAGAGTTTTCCCCTAGACTACCATAACTTCATAACAATACACAAATACACAGCACAAGGTTTACATATGATTCATTTATCGTAAGGCCCTTTTCCTTTCTTCCAGTAAGCCATATATCATATAAGGTTTATGCATGGGTGACGAACATGAAATTCAAAACGTAGATTCGATCAGGAGTGATACATTGTTGGCATGGCGTCATCAACCATCCCTCGTCCTAAACCATAATTCATAGAATACGAAAATGCCAAGTTAAACTTTAATTCATTCAGAATATTGGGTAGATGTTTGCAAAGTTCACTATAAAATCTCTTGTGTTGTATGTTCTATTTTTTATTATTAAGAAGGAAGATTCACACATAAAAAAATGTAGTGCATGAATGAAGCCCAAGTCAGAGTCAGAACTTCCTTGGGAGAAGGGCGCCGAGTGCCGGTCTGGACCCTAGCATCAGCTGACCTATCAAGCCAGTCCCCAAGAGTATAGCAAGATACGCTAGGTTGTGCTGGTCAGCATCCACAAACATTTGGTCGGCATATCCTAAGTTATGTATCAGCGGTCCGTTCCCACTCTTCCTCTCTGTTCCTCTCTCTTCCCTCTCTCTTCCCTCCTCCCTCTTTCATTAGCAGCTGTCGATGTATATGTAGTTTTATTACTGTGTATACTTTAGCGCAACCGTAACCAGAAATAAAAAAGTAGTGATATGAATTGTTGGTATCGTTGACGATGTAAATTATTTATTTTATGGAGCTCTTGTTGGTAAATTCAGATAATGATATAATAGGCATTTTTTTTTTTTTTTTGTTTTGTTTTTTTGCTGATGAGTGATGAGGTCTGTTCGTAATTCATCTTCAGAAACCATGCGGTGGCGGTAGGAAACCTCGCCTTTTAATTGTACGCTTTATCGTCCGTGGAAATGTTATGTAATGTATGATGCAGTCGTATGAATAATTCATCCTGTCAGTACAGTATCATTTGCCTGATGGATTACTCTCTCTCTCTCTCTCTCTCTCTCTCTCTCTCTCTCTCTCTCTCTCTCTCTCTCTCTCTCTCTCTCTCTCTCTCTCTCTCTCTCTCTCTTTCTCTCT
>NC_061839.1:15348777-15351277 GCF_019202785.1 Penaeus chinensis
GTCGGCCTATCTAAGTTATTTCTACAAACAGATAGGAAAATCTGGAATACTTCTCGCAGGAACTCCTTTCACGGCAACTTAAAGATCCCTGGAACAATTTTCTTGCCTCTATGGATTTTTTCCCTCTTCGACTTTTGTGCATATGTAAATGTGGGTTTCGAAGTCCTAAGAGTTTTTTCTGCCTTTTTTCCCGTGGCTTTGGGATATTGATTGGACACTCCAGAGAGCTATTTTCATTGCCTGGAAACGCTCACTCGTTTAACAAAATCGCTTGCTGTATTTGCGGGGTGAAATGGTTATCCCAGTTCTTCGATATACCGTAAAATTATCGGATACACCGCTGTCGTGGTAATTTATTCGTAATGGCGTCAAACCAACGGTTTTCCGGCAAGATGAAACCTATTCCGAACAGCTGAATGCGAAGCGTCTATGAATATAAAGGATTCGATCAAAAGAAGAAGAAGAAAAGAAAAGAAAATAGTCACTGTTCCCTCATCCCGCCCGTAGCCTTACCCCTTCCCCCTTCCCTCCCGCCTCCCCTCCCCCCGTCCCTCCCATCGCCCCTCTCTCCCTCCCCCTAAGCAGCCACCAAGGCGCCTTTTCCTCACGTGTTTGCCTTGCGTTTTGTTTTCCCTTCCTCTCCTTCTCCCCTTCCTCTCCCCTCTCGTCCCATTACTCCTTCCCCCTTCCTCTTTCTTTTCTTCTCCCCCACCCCCTGCTCTTTCCCCCTTCCTCTTTCCTCTCTTTGCCTTACTCCATTCCCCTTCTTTCTTCCCCCTGCTCCTTTCTCCTTCCTTTTTCTTCTTTTTCCTCTCTTCCCCTTACTTGTTTCCCCTTACCCGTTTCTCTCTTTCTCTCTTCTCTTTACTCTCTTCCCCTTCCTCAAAAGGTCCGTAGCTAAGGAAGGGGACGAGAAACCAGTGCGCGCGTCCTACCTAGCGACCTCCGGCATTCATACTAATTAATCACAAACCCATGTATTCCATCACCACCAATCTCCCCCCCCCCCCTTTACCCCTTCTCCCCTGATCCCATCCCTATCTCGGCCCCCTCCCCCTCCCGCCATTCATCATGGGGTCACTCGGCTGTCCTTATCTGCCTGTGACGGCGATGACGCTGCTACTGACATCTGCCGGCTAATTCGTCAACCATTTCGCTGTAATTCCTGGGCCCATTTATTTATTACTTACTTTGTCACTCTCCCCTCTCTTTCAATCTCTCTCTCTCTCTCTCTCTCTATATATATATATATATATATATATATATATATATATCCATAATGAATATTGGTAAATGTACGGAGGAGTCCTTATATTCGTCCTCTCCCCTTCATCCCTCTCCTTCCTTCCCCTTCCTTCCCCTCCTTCGGACGCAGCCAACAAACAACCTTTATCTGCGCCCATTATGTGGCGTGTGTCCAACCGCCGGTCAGGTTGGATGTAGGTTGCCACCCTCTCTCTCGCGGCAGTAATGCTGTTAGTGCCACCCGTGACACCACCTTTTATAGAGTCTCTCCTCTCCCCTCTTCCCCTCCCTCAAAATTGCTTGCATACTCCTCCATTCCTTCAATATCGGTGTTCATATTGTTGTTTGTTATATTTGTTTTGAGCATTTATGTCTCGAGTCGGCAAGGAGGCAAAAAGTAATGGTTGAGATGTATGAGTTGCGGAAGTTGGAGTAAATACAAGTCTCGGATGCTCAAGATTTGGCCGGATACAGAGACGCGACGGATACGGATGGCAGTCGTAAAGAAGCGGGCAGAGGGGGTGGAATAATGGGCTAGGAATGAACATGAATTCTGTGAATCTGTGTCAGCGTTACAGAAAACACAAAAATACATCAGCATATTTCTATATCAATTTTTTAAAGATAAGTTTAGTATTCACAAATATCTATATTTCCCTGTGCATTTAATCCCTTTGTCTGTGTCAGTAAATAACATCCTTAATTTCGAATACTTGTTCAGTTATGATAATAGATGTGA
This sequence comes from Penaeus chinensis, assembly GCF_019202785.1. Taxonomy (NCBI): domain Eukaryota; kingdom Metazoa; phylum Arthropoda; class Malacostraca; order Decapoda; family Penaeidae; genus Penaeus; species Penaeus chinensis. The sequence continues at coordinate 15,350,762 of NC_061839.1, forward strand.
AACTTTTTCTCTCTTTTTGCAGACAGACAGGAGCGACCTCGTCCCTCTCCTTCAAACGCTGCGCTGCTGTTAAAGGACAACGATACAGTCGCGTGTAAGAATTACCCAAGGAGCTTCGAGGACCCTTTTCTAGCCTCCTTCAAGACATCTGGGAGTAGCTGGAGGATCCTCTTGAAGGTCGAGGAGGAGAAAGAAGAAGGAGGAAGGTGAAGGAGGAAAACACAATAAAGAAACAAGAGAGAGAGAGAAAAAAAGAAGGAAAGAGAGAAACAAAGAAACCGACACAGCAGTTGAAAAGAAGAACAAGATCTCAGACAGGGAGGACGCCGAAGAATAAGATGAGGACGTTTTCTTGTGGAGAGATTTTACTCTGGTACCATTTCCGGCACTGATTGTCCAAACGCAATTCTTGTGTGTTTTTTGTCAAGAACTGTGTATGGGCATCTCTGCTTGGGATAACGTTTCGTCGACTCCACCAAGACTCCAGAAAATAACACAGATGTCAATATTCCTTTT
>NC_061839.1:15368777-15371277 GCF_019202785.1 Penaeus chinensis
TAGCATCATTGATAATGACGATATTATTATTATTATTATACTATTTTTGTCATTATCATTATCATTATCATTATTTTATCATCAACATCATTATCATTATTTTCATCATCACGATCCCAGTTATTATAATTATTTTCATTATTATCTTAATATTTCATTACCATTGTCATTGTTATGATTGTTATTAACCTAATTTTCATTTTTATTGATATTCTTATCATTTATGCGTTACAATTGAGCTTTTTTTCATTATTATTGGTTGTATTCCTTAGTGCTATAACTTTATTGATAACTATACTGATACTGATATTATCATTTTTAATATTGATTTCATTGTCATATCCATTATTATCATTATTACTATTGGTACTATGTTCCCTCATTATCATTATTACTATTGGTACTATGTTCCCTCATTATCAATATTACTATTGTTATTATGTTCCCTCATTACCATTATTACTGTGATCATCACCGTTATTATCATTATCAATATTCATACATGCTCATCATCATCATTATTGTCATTATACTTATTAGTATTAGTATGGTTATTATAATATATCATCATCGTGATCATTATAGATTTTCATAATTATGATTATTATTATCAGTAGTATTATCATACATTTTTGTAATAATTATCACTACAATCATAATAAAGATATGGATGATTATAATAATTTTAAAGGTAGTAATAATATTAGAAGTTCTAATGATGATAACAACACAAATCATAATGATGATGGTAATAAGAGTGATAATGATGATTTACTACTACTAATAATGATAATAGTAATAATAAATTGAGTAATGATCCTAGTAATGATGATGATAACAACAACACCAACAACTATAATTATGATAATAATTGTAATAAGAATGAAGATACTAACAATAATAATAGTAATGCTAATAATGATAATAATAATGATAATAATAGTGGTAGTATTAGTAGTAGTAATAATAATTATAATAATAATAATAATGATAATAATAATAATAATAATAATAATAATAATAATAATAATAATAATGATAATAGTAATGGCAATAACAATAATAATATTAATTATAATGGCAATAACTGATAATTATACATATATATGCATATATATATAAATATTGATATATATATATATATATATATATATATATATATGTGTGTGTGTGTGTGTGTGTGTGTGTGTGTGTGTGTGTGTGTGTATGTGTGTGTGTGTGTGTGTGTGTGTGTGTGTGTGTGTCTATTTATGTATATATGTATGTATATATGTGTATGTATGATAATGTATAGAATATATATATATATATATATATATATATATATATATATATATATATATATGTGTGTCTGTGTGTGTGTGTGTGTGTGTGTGTGTACATATATTATCATTATCATCTTTATGTTGGTAATAATAATGATAATGATAATAATAATAATTAATATAAAAACATTAATAATGTTAGAAATAAAAATGATAACAATAATAATTAGTGTATACTCTAAAAATTTTTTAATGAAATTTTTTAAATGTGCCCAAAATTACAAAATTTTTTGTTTGTTTTTTCGTTTAATTTTTTTGGGTTTTTTTAATGTTATATATAATAATAATAACAAACAACAACAAAAATTTAAAATAATGAAAATTATAAGGATGTGATAATAATAATGAAAATTGAATTTATAATAAAAGGGGATGATTATTATAATTTTAATTTATAAAGATGATGATGATATTACTAGCAATAATAATGATATCTTTATAATTATTATCATTTGCTTTATCATTTCCATTATAATCATTTTTTTCATTATTGGTATTATCATTATCATTGTTATTGTATTGTATCATTATTATTTTCATAATCATTATTATTTTTATTAGCTTTATGGTTGTTGTTGTTGCTTTTCTTTTATTTTTTTATTACACTATAATGTTTTACCTCATTTTTGTTACTTTTTTTTTTTTTCTTACTACTATCATTTCATTTCATTATCTTTATATGTGGGGTGCCATTATTGTATTATTTGTGGCTTTTGAATATTCATGTCGAATCTCATTACCTCCTATCTTATCTTTATTTTCGCTTATACGTTGCCGTTTTTACCCTTTAAACCCTGACATGGGGGCTCGTTTTCATTATTATGAAATTTTTATGTAGTGAAATTTTGTTATTAGCATCTAGGGTGGGCAATGATTTTCTTTTGTACTAAAAGATTAACCAAACAAAATTAAAAACCTAGAAAAATTTTGGCCTTCAAAATTTAAAATAAAATTTTTTTGCTAAGGCAAAGCAATGGGGAAAAAAAAAAACCGTAGTTACAATAAATGGGTTTTCTTTTTTTTTGGTGAACCCCAAAGGGGGGGAGGCGACGCCCCCCACCCCCCCGACCAAACCAACCTTTTTGGCTCCCACTCCATGTTGGGTGGGGGGAAAAACGTTGGGGGTGGTGGCCGGTTTCTGGTTTTGTTTGGGATTTGGGGGTAGGGACGATGTG